>NW_025108984.1:557203-684699 GCF_011392965.1 Frieseomelitta varia
TTGTGAAATACCATAATGTATTTCATTCATTTTCTTCACTTTTCTAAATATCTAAAAATAATTAATTTAATATTAATCATAAAACAATATTAGAAATTTTTTAATTTTTAATCAAATTTATTTTTAAAAAAATTGAATAATTATTTTCTATCTCAGTTCAAAAATAGTATTAGTATTTATTATTTTTCCTGTAAAGATAGAAACAAATATTTTGTGTATTACTTACGTATTGTATGAAAAAATTATAAAAATCAATTTAGCAATAATATTTAAAAACACATTTATGTATAGTTAATGCTTTTAGCTTTAAGTCTGGTTATGCTTTGAAAAATATCTTAAAACTGTCTCATATCAGTAATGTGATTAAATTAATCTCAATTAATTGATCGATTAATTAATCTCGATATAAATGATGTAACTTAATTATATATTTTATAAATATAAATTTCTTACCTTCTACACTTTTTTTATTTTTTAAATCGTAAGATTTTCGGTCTTTGTAGTTTACATCAAATTCTCTACTTCTGTCATTCAATGATATAATTGTATATTTATTTTATTATTTACAATTTGGAGAAATCTCATATGAAAATATACATGTTATTTAATAATGACTTAAATATTTTCTTATGAAAGTTAGTAGAACTTTGTACCATTATGTAAAGTATTTATTCAATGATAATATAATAATCGTGCATTTATCTTATCTTACATACTTACTTTACGTTCCTAAATTATTTGCAGAGTTAGTAATACTTTTTTTATACCGTTCTTTAACATTGGAAAATCATGATCAGTTTTTTCCAATGTACATTTTAAATATTCTCTGCAATTATATTCTCGTTGCAAATTTTCTTCTATTATGTTTTCATTTTTATAAATCATTTTATATATACCATTTTTAATATCATATAATTGTTTTACCTTTCTTTGTTTAAGAACTAAACTATGTAAATTCTAAAAATTGAGAAGTAAATATCGGTAAATTATGTTATCTAATGCAATACAATAAATAACATACATGATATTTAAGCAATTCTAATTGTTCAATTTCGTTTTCTATAGTATTAATATGTTCCTTTAAATTCTGCAAAAATTCTTGGCATTTGACTAATTTGTCCCGAATACTTATTATTTCACTTTTTAGTTTTTCTATTATATCAACAGTTTGTTTCGTAATCTGTAAATAATAAATTGTGTAATATGCTAATTTTTAAAAAGTAATTATTTAAATGCTTACTTTTGAAAGTTGCTTAATTTTTGCTCTTTGATCAGACAAACGTTTATGCATTACAATCTTTTCATTATGTTTCACTTTTGAATTTCTTTTAAGTTTACCAAACACTTTGTCAACTATAATATTTCTTCTTGTAACACAAAGATTCATATCATGAATTAATTTTTCCTGAATCTTTTTTAAATAAGAAAGTCGCATTTGCATTCTATGAATTTCACTTTTCATTGAAGTTATATTTCCAGTATTCTGTGCTTCTTTTATTTCTTTGATTGTATTTTGTATTAATTGGACCTTAATTACATAAATATTGTAACAATTGCATGATAAACAAAATATGTGTATTATATAATAATTAATTACCTTTTTTTCCCATGCTAAACTTTTTTGTAGTACAGAATTTAAATCCTCTTTCAGCATTAATTTCTCAGTGCATACATATTTTAAATTACTTTGTAATTTTATAAGTTCTAATTCCAATTCTTGAAAAGATAAAAGACATTCATTCTTCATTATACAATTTTTATTCTCTAATTCCATTTTTAGATCTTTCTGTATCATTAAATTTGAATTTATACGAAATAATTTTTGATCAAGAGAAACTATAATTTTATTTGTATTTGCTTCTTCTTTTGTGAGCACTTCTAATGCATGTTCCAATTTAAAATTTTTTTGTCCCATTATCATCACTTCTTTTTCAAGAAAATTTAATTGTTGTAATTGGGATTCTCTTTGTTGACTTAATGAAACCACAAAGCCTTGTTGGCGTAACCAAAATTGTTGTGTTTTTTTGATAGTTTGTTGAAGTTCCTGAATATTCTTTTCTAAACTTATAATTTTCAAATCCAGTGGACTCAAATCTTCTCCATTGGTACTTGGTAATATCTAAAATTATACACTTATAAGTATATAACTTTTTTACTAAATTGTTATTTAATTAAAAGAATAGAATGAATAACCTGATCAATAAGTTTATTTATTCCTAAAAGTTTTGTTTGTGCTTTTTTCGTCATTGTTTCATATTTCTTTATCTTTCTTTGCAATTCGTCTATTTGTTTTTCTTTTCCAACATTTTTTTCCAACAATTCTTGTAATTCTATTTTTTTATTTTCAATAAGATTTTTAAGCTTTTCCAATTGTAAGAGATTATTTCCATGTGTATTCTCTATATGCGCAACTGAAATTTCATTTTGTAATACAGCATTTTTTGTATTTATTAATAACTCATTTATATATTTAGTGGTTTTATTGCACATAACTTTTTCTTCCAACTTTTTAAATACAGTATCCTCTAGATTATTTCTTTTTTCAAAAATATTTTCAAATTTCTTATTCACTTGTTCTTCTTCACATAAATAATTCTGATACTCCTAAAATTATATTAATTTAGAATAAATTCAATTAGCATTTTGTGTAAAAATTATAATACATTTAACATACGTTAAATATAATATTATAATCGTATTCTATTTGTTCACTGATTTTTGTAAAGTTTTGTAATTCTAATTTATTATTTGCAATTTTTTCATTATATAATAATATCGCTTTTGATGTAATTTTAATATTATTTTCTATTCGAAAAGATAAAGATGTCAAATGTTCATTACTTTCCATTTCTTTTTCTGTTTCTTTTTTTATTTTTTGTATTTCTAATAATAATCCATTGTATAATTGATGTGCTTCTCTAAAAAAAATTAATATTTCTATAAATAAAATGAAATAATACAACTTTGTAATTTTTTTTCTATAAAAAGTTAGTAAATTAAAAAAATGAAAAATGTTTTTGATAATTCTATGTTGATAATTATATTTTATCTTGAGCATATAATGAGAGAATATATCTATAAGATAAATTTAAATGATAAGCAACTATTTTAATAACTATTAGCAATTATTTTAGATTAATAATAAAAAATATATATGGAAATGCTAAAGTAAATTTCAAATCAATTATATCTCTATAAATTATAGATTTTTGTAATACTTACTTTTGTTCAAGATGTAATTGATCATGAATAGAGTTTCTTTTACAAATATTAGTTACCACAGACTTCCATATATTATGCAAATCTTTATTTTCTGTGTGCAAGGTTTCTAAATCTGTATTTGCATCAATTATCATTCTATTAGCATCTTCCTTTTCTCTGTTTTTAATTTGCAATTGTTCGTCAATATATGCTATTTCTGATTCGATTTTCCATATTTCTTCTTTCAATCGATATAATATGAAATCTCTTTGCTGTTTTTTACTAATTAGTGTCTTATTTCTATTAACATCTTGCAGTGACATTTGTTTGGATATTATTAAATGATCATTCAAATCTTTCTCCCATTTAGATAAGTAAGAATGAAACGTCAATAAATTTTTTAATTTTTGAGACAACTTCTCTCTCTTGTCCTTCTCTTCTTTCAATTTGGAATAATTTTGTTTCAAAATTTCTTTAGCATTTTTTATATTGTCATTCTTGTTTTCCCTAAGCAATGTAACTTTTGACAATGCCTCTATATATTCTTGCAGCATTGTATGCTGATGTTGAATTTCTTCTTGTATTTGATAAAGACGTACAGCTTCTGATTCCAACTCTTTTTCTGCATGTTTTACGGAAGTATCCTAAAAATATACAATTAAATTTACATTATAGGAGTATGGTTTGAAATGTTACAAGAATCATCATTGAACATAATAGTATAAAATGTATTTATATTTAATTTCTTACAAGATTAAATATCTCTTCTGAAAGTTTGTTATCAATATGTAGCAAATGCGAGCGTAATGTTTCTTGAAATTTTTTCATCAACTTGTCATCCGGATCAAGAATGTTTAATGTAGACATCATGGTTAAGTTCAGTTTATTTCACTTTATTATGAGTTTTTTGAAAACTGTTTTAAAAAAACTCTCTTTATATGTCTATTCAATGACGTAAACTTCAATATAAACCTACATCTAAATTTTTCCAGACTTTCTAACAGTTTTATTTAAATGTTTCATTCTTGTAGAATTGCTTCTAGATTTGTTTACATTCAAATTAACGCGATCACCATATAAACAGTCAAGGAACACCAAAATAGTAGAAGGTAATTCTTTATTTTTTCATGATTAATGAAAAATTTCTTTTATTATTGAATTTTTTCAACAATGTATATTTTAATAATTATAATTATTGTTTTATTACAATTACATATTAAATATTATATTATATAATAAAAATTTTTTAATATTTTAGATTTTCTTTTTGTACATTTTATATCTATGTTTAAAAGAACTATCTAAAAGAGTGAAATGTTTTTTTTTTAATTAAAAATAAATATATTTATAATCATTTGTAACATTTTTTATTGAAATATTTTGCCCTTTAAACATATACTAAACTGTAGACTATTATATCTCTCTTTATCTTATAGAGAAATATTTAAATAATAATTGTATGCTATATAATTATATTATATATATTATATTATTTGTATCTATTATATATAAATATAAATAAAATTAATTATGAAAATTATTTAAACTTATTTGACTTGTATTATTACTATTATTTCTAATAAAATTAATTAGTAATAAAAATGTTTTTTCTATATCATTATGTATATCTATACATTATATTTAATAGTTTTACTATAATCTCATTGGTGTAAAATAGTGTTATAAATTATATTCTCGAATGTAAAATAGTGTTATAAATTATATTCTCGAATGTAAAATTGATTATGTTTTTTATTTGAAAAAATTTTAAAACGGAACGATAATTTCAATAATTTCAATTATAAGGACATTATCATTATCAAACATTGCAAAAAATTCGTATGATTAATAATTTAAATGTTATAATTCTGATATTTTTACTGAAAAGATGTAGTAATTATTCTTTATCGAGAGATTTAATATATGTGGCAGTACTAGAATCAAGTTGTTCATGCCATTTGTTGATATAATTGTAACATAAATTGTACGTGTAATTATAACATAAATATTACATCAACACGTTTATTTGCGATTTATATTCAAAGTATGATATAAAGATATTCATTAGTTACAGAATTTTTTAATCTTTGAAGGTTATTTCTCTAATGTATCTAAAGTATAACTTTACTATATAACTATATTTATAACTTTAGATATATTCCGAACCCCTCCACATCTGAATTTTTACATTTTGAAATAAATTTAAATAATGTAGAATTAATGTGATTACGACAGATTTTAATTAATTTTTTGATATTTTGTGTATGTAATTACAACGGACATGTTATATTGCACATGTTACACGAGACCAAATTTTGTTTTATACTTTTAAATTTAAAATAAAATGAATGTTATGTGCATACAAAAGATCTGAGGGGGTTGAGTGTTACATATATATTTATTTATAAATATTATAAAAATTTGTTAATGAATTTTTCTATAATCTCTTTCATCCTTTTTGAATAGATGAACAATGCAATTGGTATTGCACGTATATTGAATATATCTTGCAAACGATATTTAAGTTCTGTTAAATTACCTCAAGAAATTGTTATACCACTGAATAAAGATATGATCATTTGTTGGCATCCAGAACGAGAATTTCCATATGAATATTCATTGCCATTACCAGAGGAAAAACAAGTTTCATCGAATTCTGTTTTATGTATTGGCGAAAAAGAGATCGCCGAGGTTTTTAAGCACAAGAGAGAAGAAGTCGTTGTTGACGAACTTTCTAAAATTACATACACTACAAAACATAGATGGTATCCCAAAAACTGGCGTCGAAGATTACGAAAAGTAGAGCCAGAAAGACCATATCTGTAGTTATATGCTTAAATTAATTCATTAATAAAATAATAATAAAATTAAATTAAACTTTTATTTGCTTTCATTTCATTGCACTTAGATATAAATCCTAAATTTAAAAAAATATATATATATTTACAATAGATACATATGTATGCATGTATATATTAGTCATTCTTGTAATATTTAGTCTTGTAATCTTTAGTTCGTCAGAAAGAATGAAATTTATATTCTACATATTTTCAGGTAATATTTGTCTTTCTCCTTCACATAGAAAGATACGCAGTGCTTGATATAACAAAAATCTTCCAAAATTGCGTTTTTCTTCCATATTCCATGTTTTCGCTGTTCCATAATAATCTCCACTTTTGGAGTTCTTTAATTTTTGTATTCCTAAAGCATCAATTATAGCAGCTTCGCGCGTGTAAGCCTCTACTGGAATACTGTTTTGGAAAACATGAAGACAAACAACTCCACATCCAGCATTCCAAATATGTAAAATATGTTGGATTTTTGCATTTTCAGGGTTTTTCTTCGAAACCCATGCAGCAAAAGCATCTTTAAGATGCGAATATGGTCTGTTGCATGTACCTTTGCCCACATAAAATATAGCAGAACAAAATATATTCCAGGTTTCAGATTCTGACAAATATTTTGTACGAAAAGTTAAGTCTCTGGTTATACGTGGATCCAAGAACAAATAATTAAAACAAGTTCTACTCATTCCTTCTCTCCATTTTCTAGAAGAGCTTCCTAACGAAAATTCTCTAAAAATATTTTGTTCAATGATTTTGTATCTTTCTAAATCATTTACCCAATCGCCAAACATCAGAAATGATTCCGTTTGAGATTCATAATAATCCAACTTCGGACCATGATTAATTTTAAAGGATGAATGAGAAAGATTATGTGATCCATTTTTTAACTTGATAAGTCGTTTTAAATATACTTGTCTCGTTGAGTCAACTACTGGTCCAGGTTTGTCACCATAACGAATTAATTCCTTTCGTAGCGCATCGTTTGTTAAATCCATTGATAGAGTTAATGATTTAGGCCCTAGATAAATTTATAAATTGTAATTTGAGAAGTTACAGATTGAAATATGAAATAATTTTGATAAATCTTACACATTTTGTCAGATGAAATACAGTCTGTACTTTTGCTGTAAATAAATAAATAAATGAAATAAGAAATTAATATCACTTACGTTTTGAATGACGGAATATCAATTAATATGATAAGGAAAGCTGATAAAGAAAATGACCAATGCGATAAGGAAAATCAATGTGATAAGGAATATCATATTTTACCATGGTGATAATGTGTAAATCCTACGTTCTAAGAATGTCATGCCTTCATCAGGATCTTCATATTTATATTCTTCTTGTACACTGATGTATGACTGTGATTTGTAACTATTGAAAACAATTAATTTAACAGACATGAAATACTACATACGTTCATAATAAAATCCAAGAAAGATAAAATATACAGTAAAATATACAGGATAATAAAAATACAGTTTAGAATTTTTACACGCAGAAAATCAAAGGAAAAAAAACGATTCTAATACACAAGGATTTAAAAAGATAATACATATTGATTATTTTCAAAGTTATGAACATTTCTTTATTTAAATTAAAGTTAGTAACTGAAAGTTTTTTATTATTCTGTATATATGGATAAAAATGGATATAATAATTTTACCTTGAAAGAAAGGTATTTAAATTTTCTTTGAAAATATTTACAGTATCATCAATTTTTACTTCATCTGTAAACTGTTCTTGTTGTATATATTTTTTTAACTGTTCTTTATTTTTTTCCTTAAAGTCTGTTTTTTGTATGTCTTGACTTCTAAAATTATTATTAAATTCTTCTATAACATTTTTTTCTAATGCACATGTTTCAGTATTATCTTTATTTTCATTAAAATGTATTGATATATCGTCGTCATCATATTTATTTTCATGTAATTTTATTGCCAGATTTTTATTAAATTTATAATTCAAATTTTTTGTGCAACTCTGTATTGGTGAGAGAGAATTTGTAGCATCAGGACTTGTGTTTTCTGAAGATGTAAGTTCATAATTTCTTCTAAGTTTTCTCAGAGATGAATATTGTTTGTAAAATCGTTTCTTCCTTCTTGGGGTAGATTTCGCTACGTCTTTTCTGGTATTAAATTCTTCTGACCGAAACAAGTGATGTTTCGTCATGGAAGGTGTAAAAGTTTTAAATCTTAATTCATTATTTAATATTTTTGGAGATAAATATTTTTGTTCTTTCTCTATTGATTTGTCAATTAAAAAATTTGGCGATTTGCTTATAATGGAATCATTTGGATCATACCGAGGTGTTGAAGGAATTTTAATATTATTCTTTTGACTAAAAATTTGGCGATGACGCTTAGGAGTAACAGCTTGTTTCTTTCCTCTCATTTTTAGTAAAAATTTATCTCTGATATTATATGATGTATTGTCATCAGTACTTATTGTAGATGAGAAACTTGTATCATTCAGAACACTTTTGAATTGATGAACATTTTTAGATTGTCCATATTCCTCATTAATTTTTTCTTTTTTGAAGTTTAATGAGTTTGAGAGCTGATTAATAATTTCATTAACTAAACATTTTTCTTTATCCATTTTTTCGCGAATTTGAAGCTCAACTGCACTTGTCATTGCATTGTCAAATTTATCATTATTACTATAATCGAAATTATAAAAATTTACACATTTTGTGTTAGCAAAACTTTCATCTCTATGTTCCTTACATATATTTTTTTTAGTAACGTTTAAAGATTGCGGAACGATATATTCTGCTATTGTATCTTCACTACTAATCAGGAGTTTATCTACAAAAAATATTTATTTTGAACTTATTTATTTTTTAAATATTTAATAATATATTAGAATTAATTTATTCCTTTTACCAAAAGTCATTTTATAGTTTGCTTTTTCTTCCTTCACAGTGTTATCACAAAATTTTCCAAGTATTGCAATTGCTTTATAATACTTTCCGTCAAATGCATAATGGAATGGACTGCGACCATCATCGTCCAAACAAAGTGGGTCACCACCGTTTGTCAAAAGTAATTCAAGAACTTTAACTCTACCCCATGCTGCTGCCACATGAACTGGAGTTAATCCATCAATTGACCTATAAAATGAATTGGAATAGCAATATTTTAATTTCATGTATCGTATGAAATTTCTCAATTATCTTTTGAAACGTAAAATTAATTGTTCCTTAATCTTAATTACTTTAATCTTATTTCAATTAATTACCTAACGTTTGGATTACCACCATGACGTAAAAATAATTTAGTCACTTCCTCAGCGAAAGCTTCAGAGTCATTACCTATTACTAAATGGAACGGAGTCACTCCATATGTAGGAATTAATGTGTTAGGATTTGCATCCTTGTTCAAAAGCAACGTAGTTACTTGCCTATTAAAATAGATTGATGACAATTTTGTAAGTTTAAAATGTATTTATATACTAATAACAGATAATTAAAGAAAATGTTGGTTGAACATTAAATGATAACATTCAAATGTAAACAAGCTCTTACTTTATATCGTTATCTTCTAGACCATCACAAAGTGAAGAAGCCAAAAAAAGACATCCTTTATTTTTCAAAGTTGACATTATATCCAAATTGAAATTGGCTTGTTTTATCACTATCTTAATTATCTTTTTATCTTAATTATCAAGAATTTTTGGACCTGTGGAATAAAAGAATAATACATTTGTTTATTTTGCAAATTAAAATTATCAACATATTACATAAATAAGATTATAAATTATAAATATTCATTTATTGAATAACAAATATTAAACAAATATTTCAGAAGTTAGTGCTGCATAAATTATGCTACATTGACATTAATAATTGACATTAATAAATAATTGCTAATACTAAAATTTAATATTTATTTTTGATACCAATTAACCTTGTTATAGAAAGAAATTAAAATGAATACAATATATTTAACAATAAAAAAAATTTTACAAACGCACTAAATATTTTTTGTAATAAATAACAAAATCATCATTTTTAATAATTGTAAACAAATAACATTGTTACTGTAACGTAAATCTTTAAAAGCGTATAGTGCAACTGAAAACTAAAATAAAACATAAAACAATTAGTTATTTCACTTAAAAGTTGTGTCCTTTGCATTAATTTTTACTACAAACGTTTTTATATTATATATTTTATTATAGAAATATAAAATCAAATATTCAAGCAGATCACCTTCTTTATCTACTGTGAAGTCTATTGACTGTTTACATCTGTTTAAATTTTGCTTACCATTAGTTTTACTTACTATTAGCTAAACCTAATCAATAACAATCTCTCAATACTTTCTGGTAAATATTGTAATACCTAATTAAAACAATATTTGTAATTTTTTATTAACGTTGTGTTAATTTTTCGTTGATTATATATATATATATACACACACATATATATACTTGTGACCAAAGAACCACAGATACAGGTTAGGTTTGCATTTTATCATGAAATATATATTTCAATGCATTTTAGAGTATCAGAAAATAATTATTCACGATTGTTTCGTGATGTCGATATTTTATGTTAAACTAATAATATTTAATTGCAGCTATCATGTTACCGCCCACTGCAACGATAATTAAAGTTACAAATGTTTTAACTCCATACGTTATAAGGATTTACGAAGTAAATCAGTATAATGAAAGATTAAATTCTATTAATAAGAAATTATTGAAAAAAGAGAAAACGCTTAGTAGTACTGAAGAATGTATAGAACCAAAGATAGGAGATGTAAGCTTGGCTTGTGACATAAGTATTGTAATACTGCTAATAGTATTATAATATTACTAGTAGTAAATGATATAATTCTTATACAAATTATAATTTCCAAACTTAAATGGTCAAACTGCGAGGGCATAAAAAAGAGAAAAAATTGTTCCACAAAGTTTCTCAGGAAATATCTTGTTGCAGAGTTGTAAATAGTAATTATATGTATGAAATAGATAGCATTCTTTATTAGTAAATAATTTGTGGCATTTTGATGTAAGATGCTACTTCGGATAATAGTTTGGCACTAGTTGTTAGTAAGAGTAATATATAAAATATACATAATAAAATAATATATACAATAGAATATAGCTAAAGATATTTAAAAAGATATTTAAAAAAGTATTTACACAGATCAAATAAACAGTCAACCTTCTGTGTAATCATATAATTGTATGAATGTATGTCAGAATTCATTATATATGTTTACTTCATTTGTTGTTATAAGGCAAACTTTGTATAACATTTTTTTCTTCTTTTTATGTGTAGATTAAGCCCTTACGGTTTAGCTTCTTAAGTTTAGAATAACTTTATAAAGTTAGTTTATATTATTTTACTCGTAATTATTAAAAAAGAATTAATTTCAAATTTGTATTCTTTTAGACAGTCATAGCACGTAATAAACTAGATATGATGACTGATTGTCCCGGTTGGTTATGCAGAGGATATATTAATAATATTGAAACTCAGAATGCGTATAATATTTTTTTACCTGATTATGGAATTTCTGTGATACTACAAAGAGAAGATTTTATTGTGTGTTCATCCGATGTGATTTTGGAAGAATATTTAAGTTTCACAGTTGGTTTATATAATGTTTTACCTGTGAATGTAAAACATGATTCATCTGTGTACAATGAAACTTTAACGTATGGTTACATTAAAAAATTAAATAATTGACGTATTTTGATAGTTTATGTATCCAAAAATTAAATATAGTTTTTTTACATGTGCACAAAGAATTTTAAAGGATTGGAGTACATCTGCAATTGAATACACAAAGGAATTAATAAGCGCGTCTGATATAATCTATTTTGATTATTTAGCATCTGATCAGTATAAAAAATACTATGGTGAATTTTATCTCAGTATAAAGAACACTATGATACGTTTAAGTGAAGCTTTAGTTTTAAATCATCATGCTATTTATTTAAATGATGGTAATTTAATAAATTTGCGTTATTAATATTTAGTTTTATAAAAAAATTGTTATGCAGGAAAATGTTATTTACGAAATGTCTTAATTTTTGATATAGAATTGTTGCAGTTTATAAAAAATCCTATGAATAATGAAAAGCTAGATAAAAAAGTAATCAATGATGAAACTGTATTTTATTTAAATGTTTCAAAAGTGTTGGATAGTACTAATGAAGGAAAAGAACAGGAAGAAAGGTTCGATAAAAAAAATATGATTGATTAATTTTACTTTTTTAAATATTTTTATCAATGTGTATCTTTCTTATAGTCTTGCAAGAAAAATGGAATTCAAAAAAGATAATCATTTGCATCATGAAGTTGAAAGAGCTAAGGAGAAAATATTAATTTATGGAGTAGATAAATATGAATGCTTAAGTTCTACTTTAGATGCACAATTTCCTGCAGAAATACACAAGGTGTAGTCATCTAATAAAAATTGAGATAGACAACAATTATTTTATTTATTACAATTTCAGGCTTGGAAATCATTAATACATTCATCAGAGCCAAGAAAAATACAGTCATATTTATGGCCTGCTATAAAGAAAGGTTTAGATGTAATAGCAATTGGAACAACAAAATGTGGAAAAACTGTTGGATATGTATTTGCTCTTTGTGGACTTTTGGCTACAACCTCAAATGTAATATTTCATTTAAAATAATTATTTGTTTATATCGGAGCAAATATTACAAAATATATTATTTTCTTTTGTACATACAAAAAATTTTTCTTATTAGATATAATATAAATAATATAGTTATTCTCTAATTTATGAAATAGATAATTAGCAAATTATAACATATTATTTATTATATATTAACTTGAAAATATATATTACATCTTAAAAGATATAAATTTTGAAACAGCTTCCTCAGGGAATAAATCCGTCTGCACTAGTATTATGTTCTTCCTCGTCTGAAGTACTAGAAGTCAATCTCTTATGTAAAGAATTTTTACAAAATTATAATATGATAAAATCTGTTGCTGCAATTAATGGAAAACCAGAAAGATCATTAGTGGTAAGTAAACTTTTTAGATTAAATTTGTAAAGAGAAAAATCAAAATATATTTCAATTGAATAAAAAATAATTTATTAAATTTTTAGGCTGAAATGTTTAATGGATGTCAAATACTAATTTCTACACCAAGATTTTTAACACGTTTTATGAATAAAAATAAAAAATTGATGAATTTTAAAAATCTTCGTTATTTAATCTTGGATGGTGGTGATATTATCTTGGATAAATACTTTGATTCTGTACATTTCTTTTATTTATAATCTTTTGTTCTCATATTCACATAAATATAATTAAAACTCTTTTTAGATGGGCCAATTATTTAAACGACATGATGTTATTTGTAATAGAGACTTAAAAAACAAGACGTTACAAATTATAATAACTGCAACACACTGGACATCGCATTTAAAAAGAATTGCTTCTATTTTAATTGAAAATCCATGCATATGTATAGCATCTTTTATTGAAGCTGCAATATTTAAATCTGTACATCTACAGCTGCATATAATAAATTCAAAAGACAAACGTAAAAAGCTCCTAGGTAAAATTTAATTATGTAAAAAAATAATTGTAGTAATATTGAATAATTTAATATTGTTTTACGATAGATTTATTAGGTAATGAATATTCCACTTTGCGAACTATAGTAATTTGTACAAATAATGATGAAGCTAAAGAATTAGCTGCCTTTTTAGAAAAATATAAAAAGACTCTTTTAATTCATGGGGATATGAATTTCGTTCACTTGCAACGTAAGAAAATATTTAAAGACTTCAACACTCTTAATTTATAATGATGTTATTGTATTTAATGTTTTTGTCCGAAGGTTTTAATCGATATCGGAATATTTGTATAAATGGTTCTTATCCAATTTTAGTGTGTACAGATAATGTATTATCAGATATAGGTGTCACAAACATAACTTGGTTGATACATTATTCAATTCCTATGCATTCAAAGACTCTATTTAATTTTCGGTTTTCAACTCTTTTAGAAAATTTAGAAATGGTATGTTATTTTATAATAACAAATAAACCCACAAAAAGGTTTATTTGTAATTTAATGAACAATTTTATCTATTGAATGTTTTAGAAAAATAGCAATTGTAAAGTGACTATAATAATGGATGAAAATAATGATATACAGTTTTTACATATAGTAAAAATAATGCAGCGTATGAATGTTGATGTTCCCGAAAATATATTAGAAAATGTTAAGGTATGTACCAAAATCATAACGTTCTTCTTATATGTAAATTAATTTATAATAAAATCTTACTTTAAAAATTTATCAAGTTTGTAACAGCTGCTTTAGAAAAAAAAAAGAAAAATTATCCTATTTGTGATAATATAAAGTCTTGGGGATTTTGTAACAATCAAATTTCTTGTGCATTTAGACATAAAATAATTTTAGAAGTTGACGCGCCACTTACAAATATTCGAATGTAAGTAAAAATTTAAGAATTAATAAAAAAAATTGTTTTAACAATTTTTGGATATTGTTTCAGAAATGATAAAGTAAAATTCAGAGTAGTAAGTATACACGATGTTACACATGTTTCTGCTAGAATTATATCATACATTAAGTTTGATACATTGGAAGAAATAGAATTTTCCAATACTGAGTACCTGCAAAATAACACAAAAATTCAAGGATTCTATCGCTGTGCAGAAAACAGGTTAATATAATAAACTTTTTTATACATAGGGCGATATTTATAATCTCTGAGATCAACGACTTGAGTCAAATAACAATAGATACTTTCGTTTGTTTACTGTATGTTGAGAAATATAATTGAATATAATATAATTATCTATTTGCATTGCTACTTATATACTCTTAACGTAAAATTAAATCGTTTATAATTTGCAAAATATATCTCAAATGAAATTTTTTTCATTATCTTGATTATTAAAGTCACATCCTGTAAAGATCGCTCACTTTATGTAACAGTCTCTTAGAAATTATTCGTATTTATTATTATAGGAAGAGATGTGAAATGCTAGATGTAGGATGTATATGTGGTTTAGAAGAGCCAGTAGATACTTTTAAAAGAGTACAAATTTTACATATTGAGAGAGAAAATAAGACAGAGAATCCAAAATACGTAAATGTAAAATGTATTGACAATGGAATAATTTTGAACAAAGTAGAGGTAAATATTTATATAACATGACAATACAAAATATGTAATATATTAATATAATTTTCTATATTAGGTATATAGATTGTTATATATGCCAGAAGAACTTATAAAATATCCTATTCAAGTGATGGAAGTATTTTTAACTGGTATAGCTCCACATGATAATGAATATGTTTGGAATAATTGTGCAATTGATGCTGTTCATGAATGGTTTAAAGAAAATGTTGATGACAAATCTTATGTGATTGGAACGGTATAATATATTATTATTTTTTATTTATTTGTTATTGAATATTTTTATTGATTTTTATAATGTTTATAAAAAAGATATAATATAAACTTAAATTTAAATAGGTAAATTTACACCTGGGAAATACAATGTGGGTAAATACCTTGAATGTTGGAACAAAATTAATTGGATATAAAGATTTAATTGGTTCAAATCTAAGAACAGAATTATTGTTGAAAGATCATGTTATTGAAAATGATGAACATTTAAATCAAATGTATCAGCTTTGTAGAGATGCTGGATTTCTGAAGGTGAATGAATATGATTTAAACCCTTAAATGAAATTTTGAAAATACTTTCAATAATTAATGTATCATCTTTCCTTTAATATATTAAATATCGAAAAAGAAATAACAAATGTTTTAAATATTTATTATATATGTATACATAATCTACATATAAGCACGCGTGTGTATATCATCGATTATTACAATATTTAGTTAGTTTTGACATTTAAGAATTTCGTTAAATTAATTTACAATTTAAAAATAAAATTTAAAAAAACAATTTACATAAAAACCTTTCCAAGTATATTGTCTAATTATTAACGAAATTTTGTCAATTTGGAGCATTTATCAACTTATACGACTATAATTGCTTTAGAGAATAGAAATAAAACAAGAAATTGTCTATAGGAATAAACAATTATCTATCTATCTATCTATTTATCTAAAAAACAATTATAATTGTACATGATTTAATCGAGCTAGCAAAGTTGCATTTATGTAAGCTAGCAAAGTTTTATTAATAAGTAATGTATCTTAAAAATTTAGTTATTCAGTATAAAATGTTTGTATGAACCACAATTATTTTAAAAATTTATACAATAGTCAGGTACTCAGAAGCAAGTTGCATTGGATCCACGTGATAAGAAGTAACTAAACGAACTTTCTGACCATCTTGTGTAGTGAATTCTATTGCTTGTTCGTTTTCGGCAATTCCTGATTGTTCTGATCCTTCTATTTGATTAATTGTTGCAACAGCACTTGCATCTGTATCTTCATCCTATTACATAATTGTAATTGTATGTAACAATAAAATTTTTGGACAAACATATAATAGAGTATATTAATTTTGTATTATATTTGTATATGCATATAAAATGCATAGAATTTGTAAATAGAATAATGTCTTCCTAGCCTACTGAAGACTAAATTTAATGATATTATTCTGTTTACAAATTCTAACATTCTATTGGCATTATTTTTGCAATTATTCAAATAAGTGACTTTCAATAATTATAAATCGTTTTTATTTCTATGATCAGTACTCTATGATTGAATTTGAAATAAGAAACATATTGCAAGTAAAATGTGGAAAAACTATTACTATTTATGCTAACAATCGTAACCAAAACTGAAATCATAGTTAAGTACGATGGAATAACAATGAAACAAAAATATTTGTTCGCAATTAAGCAATAGTGCTTATAAAAATTAATGAGAATTTGAAAAATGTGTAATAAATAATATTTTTTTAAAACAAAAAATAATTTCTTATTTTAGTATATAAATTTTTATGCAATTAATGATAATTCCATAGAAAACATTTTAAATATTCATTAAAATATTATACGTAAAAAATAAATTTACATAAATGAAAGTCACTTTTTATTAATTTAATAAATATGTTACTATTATTGTATATGTATGTACAGGGTGTATAAAAATAATTGCTATTCACTTTCTATTTGAATGCGAAATTATATGAAGACGGAACATTAAATTGAGATTTTTAATTCCTTTGATAAGTTTGGTTTTCATGAGTAACATACGATATCAACAAAAATATTTTACCTTTAATTTCAAGATAAATTTTGCATCTATTTTTCTTAACAAATATTCACCGATACAAAGATGTAAAATCATGATAGTTATAACATATAATTTTTATACACCTTTTATGTATATGCATACATGGAAAACTATTTTTCTAGAATATTAAAAACCTCCAATTTTTAAAATATTAGTCTAAGATATTAATTACCTAAAAAATTTTATTTTAAAATATTACCTGTAGTGCCTTTACAATTGCTTCTGCATCTGTTTGTACAGTTGAAATATTTTTCACTTTTGTTTCTACTGTATTAGAAATGTCAACATTCTTTATATCAGAATTTTGATTAACGTGTACATTTAATGGTGTTGTTAATTCATCTGGTATGACACCAGAGTGAACTCTAATTTCTTGACCATCACTTAATTGATTAACAAATTGACTCTGAGACAAAAGCTGTCGGGCATCCTGAATTGAAAGAGGAATTGGATTACCTTCTTCATCTGTAATCTGTAAATATAACTATTGTTTTACATTTTTGTTCTAATATCAAAAGAATATTTTAATAATCTCATTCTTTTTTACCTGAAGTTGAAGATCAGATTCTGAAAGTTCCACATTTATTCGTTCGTTTGAGCTATTATTTTCATTAGCATGAACTGGATTAGAAAGCATTCCATCATTGCTAACGTTTAAATGTGATAATGATTGGCTTACATTTGGTTTCTCCTCTTTATTTCTCATCATTCCAGCATCAACTTTCGATATAAAATATAAGTTAATTCGATTAGAGATAGATATATTGAATTGGAAAATATTATATAATTTTTATTTTTACCGAAATGCAAAGTTCGAGATTGATTAGGATCATCTGGATCTTGGTATGAAACATATATTATTTGTTGAATACCATCTCCAGATGTCTCATCCGTTGCAATAACTTGTGCCATTTGGTCAGTTAATGAATGCTCATCAGATTCTTGAGAACTTGGTAAAATTTGCCAAACTTCTCCGATTGGAGATCCTTCTATTTCACTTATTGCAGAAAGTTTATTTTCTCTATGTACCTACAAGCAACTCGATAATAATTTCATACTTTTAAATATATCACTATTAAATTTATTAATAAAATTTGGATTCTTACCTTTTTATGTTTTGTTAAGTTTGAACAGTCAGCAAATGCTTTCCCACAGATATCACAGGAGTAAGGTTTTTCACCTAACAAATAAAAATATATAAAAATAAATTTTCAGAATATAATGATTCTTGAACACGTATATTAATATTGAAATTATTGACAAAAATAAAAAATTTGAGAAAATGAAATAAAAATGTTACCAGTGTGCAAACGGAGATGCTTTTTTAAAGCCCATTGTTCAGTAAAACCTCGATTACAATGAGCACATTGAAAAGGACGTTCTCCTTTGTGCCTGCGTACGTGACATTTCCAGGTATCTTTATGCAAAAAACATTTTGCACAAAATTCACATTTCCAAGGACGCTCGCCAGTATGTCGTTTCACATGAAGTTTAAATTGCGAAGAAGTAGTAAACTTTCTACCACAATAATCGCAGCAATAAGGTTTTTCTCCTGTATGTATTCGCATATGTTCTTGTAAATTTCCATTTTGTGAAAAACTTTTATGACATACCTCACATGTATAAGGTTTATGTCCTGTATGCCACCTAAAAAATTATTCGTTTATTTATTTATTATTAAAATCAACTTATAACTGAATTTTTTATTTTTATAGTAACCTATAATGGAGTGTGAGACTAGTTTTATGTGCAAATTGTTGTCCACAAATTTCGCAAAAATATTTTTTTTCCCCGGTGTGCGTAGATTGATGATTAATTAAATTTGCTTTTGTTTTAAAACTGGCATTACAAGATTTACAAATATATGGTCGATCATCAGAATGAACAAGTTGATGACGTTGTAACAATTGTTTATGTTTAAAACTTTTCCCGCATTTGTTACAAACAAATCGGCGTCCATTATTGTGTTCTGCTTCTTTGTGATATACTACAGAACTAGGATGATTGAGCACTTTTCCACAAATATCACATGGATACTCTTTCTCTAATTTATTTCTCTGAAAAACAAAAAATTGTTATATTTTGTAATTTTAAAAGTACTTATTCATATTTATTTCTTTACCTCATGTATTGACAAATGATGTTTCAAAGCCGCTTGTTGAGTGAAATTTTTATTACAAATAGTGCATATATATAATTTATCGCGATCATGAGCCATTTTTAAATGTAAGTCATGCATTTCTTTTGTTTCAAATAATTTCTCACATTGATCACATGAAAAATTTTTCTGAGTATCACTAGAATTGCTTGACAATTTATTTGAATGTTGTTCTTCAGTTAAAACATGTTCAAGAGTGCTAGAAATATCATCTGCTTCAGATAAGTGATGTTTTGATTCAAAGTTTGGATCTTGAACACCATGTTCAAAATCTTGATTAATGTCATTCCCAACATCATGAGTTGCCTTCTGATGCAATTCTAAATTTTCTTTATTTGTAAATAATTTTTTACATTCTAAACATTCGTACTTTGTACCTTTGTGAAAACTCCTGATTATAAAAAGCAAATATTATTTTCATTCATATATATATATTAAAACTTGGTTGAATTTTACTTACTTGTGTACAATATATCTGCTACGTTGAAGAAATCCTCGACCACACAATTGACATGTGAATTTATTTCTTCTCCGGCGTAATTTTGGTCGACCTCGTCCTCTACCTCGATTTACAATCACCAATTCACCAAGGTCTTTTCCTTCTTCAGATTCTAAGTGACCAATTATTTCTGAAACAAATGAAAAATATTTATTACATGACATGAGTTGACAAATGGAAGGATTGAGTAAATCAAAACAAAAAAGAGGATGTGTCTGAAGAGAAGATAAAATATTCTAATGTTTTAATGTTTGTCTGTTTGTTCAAGATAAAATATTTTAAATTATTAAACATATTATAAATGAAAAATTGCTGTTACATAAATATCTTTAAATTAATCCCCAATCACTATTTTTTACCTTCATGACTATCAGGAACAGACAGATTTAATTGTTCTTCAGAATCTTCAAAGTTATCAGGTTCATCATCATCTTCTTCATCAATTACTCCTTCTTCTTTGTATATTCTTTCTAGTTCTTTCCCTTGGACAGCTTCCATATATCTGAAACATTTCATGTTCTATTATTCTATTATAAAAAAGATAACAATTACTTTTAATTGTTTCCATTTGTAAAGAGTACCTTTTAGGAACTTTACGCTTTCTACGACGTCTTCCATCTCCATCTACTTCATCTGTTTCTTCTTCATGTTTGTCTTCTTCTTCTTGACTAGCTATCTCTACTGCTTCTCCTTTCGATAATTCCTAAAATTTGAATCGATCAACATATTTTATATTGAACAAACATGTTATCTTTACAAACCATAGACATATTCTCTGTATGAGACTTTGGTGGACGTCCTCGTTTTCGTTTTGGTTTACTCAATCCCTCCATTTGTAAACTCATTTCGTGCTCAGCAGCGTACATAGAACCATCTGGCATTACTGTTAAATAACATTATAACTAATAATCTTTTAATTGGAACATAATACAATCTTTAATACGGAGACAATACTTTTTATTATAATCTGTTGTTCGAACTGGTCCTCTTCGTTGTATCTTGTTGAAATATTGTCCATTTCTGATGCTTCTGATCTGACTTCTGTGGTTTCCTTTTCTACACGTAGGCGTTCTCGTTCGGCCTTACGTTGATGTTCTATCTGATGCTTCCACATCTCACGAATTTTCCTCTGACCATCCACCAATAATTCAAAAAATTGTATCGTAGCCTCCAGTTGAATGTTACAACCAGGGCAAATGGTGCGTGGTAATTTGCCATCGTCCCGTATCTTTAATCAAAATTGTGTTATGACATAACCTCAAACAACCTCAAACTCTGAATTGTCGCTCACTGCTTTCACGTTGAGAAGAAATTACTCAAAAAATCTCAGAAATCCCGGACATCTTGAACTGAGACTCACACGAGAAGGAAGAAAAATTAATATCGTGAAATAATATTATGTTTGATCACAAAATGGAAATGGAATTAATAACAATGTATAAACTTAAATATATTGTACGCTCAACACTATCTAACTGTCCAACATAAAAGATTCGAAAATTGTATCGAAAAACAAAGAAGTCACTGCAATCAACATTTGCAACGAATTGCAATAAATGTTTACGTTTAACAGACAGAGGAGGCAAACAGCGTACGATAAGGAGGAAATATTGTACATTTGATTCTGGCAGTGTTCGCGTATAAAGCAGGAAGTCAAGTTAGAGTCTAACGTTTTGTTGCTTCGTACCTTGAGCGGCAAGTACCGATTGACCATAGAGCTTAAATCTGGATCGTCGTTCTCGCCCATGTACAGTAATTCACCGTTGACATTGTCCTCTGCGCACAGCCGACAAATCGTCGAGTCGTAAAGCCGTACTTCTGCCATGATTCCAAGTGAACTGCCTACTAACGACTAACATCGATTTTATCCTAACCAAACTGACCAGCGAATACGCACCAACGACAACCAATGCACAATGTGTCTCAACTCTGCGCAACGTGGCCCGTAATCCGAGATTTCGCGTACAAACGTTCGCGTCGCGAGTAGATTTTCACTTTTCCCTGCATAATTTTTTATCTCTTGCAAATTTACCTTTAAATTGTGGAAAAGTTCTTTTTTGTATACTGTGATGTATCGATGTATCGTTGTCATATCGACCGTGTGAAACGGGTGATACGTCGATGCTCGTTGCGATCGATAGATCGATAATTTTGTTAAATCATCGACGACGAAATGTACAATTTTACATGACAGTTGTATCGACAGTGAAAATTTATAAGTTTTGCT
Source organism: Frieseomelitta varia (assembly GCF_011392965.1). Classification (NCBI taxonomy): domain Eukaryota; kingdom Metazoa; phylum Arthropoda; class Insecta; order Hymenoptera; family Apidae; genus Frieseomelitta; species Frieseomelitta varia. The sequence continues at coordinate 579,408 of NW_025108984.1, forward strand.
AAAATAACAGCTTACCACTCGTCGTTGAGCATTGTCCGATATAGCTTTCATCGAAAACGTAATGTACGATTTAAGTTTTACGAACAATTCGACACGTGTTTTTCATTGACTTCTTCAAACACGTGACTTGAGACTTTATTTTACAGAGTCAAATTACAACAGACGTACAGATAGAAGTAAAATTGTTTTGACTTGAATAAATGCAAGACGCGTTTTTCGTAATCATCAAAGATGGAAAAAGAAGAAGGTAGAGTCGAGGAACAGGAATTTTATACAGACGCTGCAAAATATTGGGAATGTGTTCCACCTACAATAGATGGGATGCTTGGTGGTTTTGGATTCATTTCTCAAATTGACATAAAAGGTTCTACACAATTCTTGAGAAGTTTATTCGAAGTATGTACGATTAATGACGATTGATCTTTTGGTATTTGACAGTACTTTTCATTCGTGTTTATTTTTTTTAATGTTACAATAGTTGAGTTCGTTTTGTTTCAGTTAAAAAATCCACCATCGAGAACGTTCGCATTAGATTGCGGAGCAGGCATAGGAAGGATAACTAAGAATTTATTGTTAAATCATTTCAAACATGTTGATTTAGTGGAGCAGAATTTAAAGTTTTTAGAAGTAGCTAGAACATGTTTGAAAAGTTATTCGACAAGAATTTGCAACTATTATCCCATTGGTAATATCCCTGTCAGTTTATACAAAATACAAGACATTTAATTGATTAAATCACGTTTCAAGGACTACAAAATTTTTGCTTCGCTACCAAGAAGTACGACGTCATTTGGTGCCAATGGGTTTTGGGTCATTTAAAGCATGATGATTTGATAGAATTTCTAAAAAAATGCTCGTAAGTATTTCTACTGATCCTGATAAAATGGTGTAAATTGCTTTCAGTTATGGAATGAAATTTTTACAGGACTGGCTTGAAATCTAATGGTGTAATAGTAATTAAGGAGAATGTAACAAGTTCTGAGAATCTGGAGATCGACACACAGGATTCATCAGTAACGCGACCTCTTTCTGAATTTTATCGTATATTTCAGGAATCCAATTTGAGTTGCATAAAGGAGCAGCAACAGCATAAATTTCCACGTGGGTTGTATCCGGTTTATATGTTTGCATTAAGATCCACTGATGACAAACTTTGAAGACCATCGTAGAGATTAATACGAAATTGAGTAAATTATTTCCGCGTATTTAACGCTAGTAAATAAATTTAACGTTTGTTTTATACAAAAATCATTCTGACAAAGCATGCCAGGTTAAAAAAAGTAAATTTATTTTGGACGTATTTTTTCATACATAAATCGTTGATTCACATCTTGAGGAGAAGCATTTATAAGTCGCTTTTTCACAGCATGGAAATGCGTCAAAGCAAAATTATAAAGTTCATTTTCCATTTTCCAAACGACAGATTTTTGTATTTTGTCTATTGTTTCTGGCCGTGGATTAATTTTTTGGGTAGTTTGACGTAAATGTGATTTGTTATCTGGAATTTTATAATTCGTTAGTAAGAAATCAGCAATTACGATTTTATTTTCTCTTACTATGCAAGAAAGAATTATAGGCTCCTTTGAAAAAACGTGGAAGTACAATTTGTAAAATTTCTATAAATTCTGTTAATTCTTCCGTCACTCCTACAAGTAGATAATGTTTTTGTAAATTTCTTTTTGCTTCTTCCAGTGCCCAACTATTTCCAATTTCCCTGTTAAATAATATTTATTTATTCATATTATTTAAATGTAATAACTGTAATTTACATTTATTATTACAACTATAAATGTAATAATCTTACCAACATGCAGGGTCATGACCACATAAAAATGGTATTTGTAACCACATATTATCAGGGTCACAGTCTGGTTGACCAGCATCGATACACTCATCAAAAGTCTACAGAAATATACACAATTAAATGTAATTAACATAACAAATATAAATTATAATATAAATATGAATACAAACCTTAGTGTCTCCATGCTTCTTTCTAATTAAATGTGGCCTAAAATTGTCTCCATATCTCAAAAAGTAGTAATAAGAAACAAATCTATCTAAAGGTTTACGTAAGATATTTATGTACAATGGCGTTTGTTTTACACCAAATCTAAAGCATAGGCATAATTATAAAAAAATGAAACAGATGCATTTTACAATGAATGTTTCCATATACTTACTTCTCGAAGTTCAAAAATGCAACATGACCGTGATAAAACGCTGGCTTTTTTGCATTCCAAACAGTTATATTATTCGCAAATTGAATCTATATTTTTGTTCAAAGTATATTAGAAACCAATTACCAAACAATAACAAATTAAAAACGATATAATATTACCTGATTTGGAAGTGTAAGAGTGTGCATGTTATTAGAGACATTAATATGTAAAACATGGTATTTATTGTGTTTGCACAGATCGTAGACCAAACCTACAAAGCTGGTTGATGCTGTTTTCGGTACTCTGTTGTAGATAATGATAAGATCATCGAAAGCTGATTTGTAAGAATGCTCGCTAACTTCATTCCCAGTTTGAACATTGTTTTGTTCTTGTGTGATGGCATTGTCTGGAAGTACGATAGGATACCTATGTTATTCCATCACCTTTAACAGAACGAAATATTAAAAGGATGAAACGTTTGCTGTTACAAATTAATAAGATTAATTGACTATTGTAACGCCTACGCAATACTTTGTAGTGGTCCTCCAGGAAATTTAGTTTCATCTTTAAATAAATGATAGTGACTGTGAATATCACCACCAAAATCCATTGCAACAAAAAGCTTCTATGTATCATTATTTTTCTTTGTTATTAAGTTTTCAATTACTCTCTTTCATACGAATAAAAAAAAAAACACACTTCATAAGTTTTATATTACTTGTACCACTTTCAACTTGTAAATATTGATAAAATCGCACAGATACGACTAATTTCATTCACGATATTTCATCGAACAATATTTATTCTATAAAACCACCGTTCATTTTTGTTAATTGACAACGTAAAAAAAGATAATTATGCATCATGGGAACAATATTGTTGCTGTTAACATTAATCGAATATCTCATTAAAAATAAGCGTGTATGACTGATATTTCATCTTCACGAGGCCGATTTGCCCACATCAATGAAGTTCTCTTCTACTACTCAAGTCGATAATCGAAATCATCGATTAATCGCATATCAAATTTCAATTACACCAGACGAATATTGTAACAACAAAATAGCTATTTCCCAAAACATTATTTGATTATATTAATATTTAAATATTAATATTGGAAATATAACATTATCTGGTTATGTTTTAAATAAAATGTAGGAACAAATTATATAAAATAAAATATTGACAATAAAAAATAAAATATGTATATGAATTTTTAAAATATGAATTTTGTTACTTCACATTACAGTGCATAGTAATTCTTTGTTCTTAACTGTTTCTAATGATACCAAATATTTATTTAAAACGTCAATTTTTAATATAATTTTGTTAACATATAAAAGTGGTATATTTGAGAATAACGATGACATAAAAATCAATTACATTTAATGTTGTCAATTATTTGTTTTATGAACACCACACATAGCACTTCCATGATTGGAGTATGTATAATTCTAACAGATTTATAATTCTATGTATAATTCTAACATAGATTTCAAATTCTGAAATTTATATATTTTCATTTGCTTTGAAATATCAGATATATTGATAAAATTATAATACTTGTATGCATTTTTATATCTTTTTATTCTATATCTATCTTTCAATTTATTTAGAACAAGTAGTAACATATGCTTTGAAATATTTTGCAATATATTCTTACTATAATTTTTCAAAGTATTTACCTTTTTCAAGTTCATTTAAAATTTATCATTGAACAAAATGTATCATATAATAAAATTCATTACTACATGTGACAGTAACAATCGTTATATAGAGGGTGGTTCACGAAAACTAGGCCACCTGAATATTTTCTTTATTAGTGATAGTACGAAAATCGTTCCTAATATAACTTGAACTGATTGAAAAGACGAATTGGATGGAAGAAGTATTTTTTTAAAAATATCATCTTCTAATGTTTTATTCAAGGTCATTTTTTATGTAAGAAACGTGTATTTTTTTTATTTCATCACGTAGTTCATGAAAAAATACATTCAGATATGTTTATGGTATGACCTTCAAATGACCTTGGACTTAAAAATTTTTAAATTAATGTGAAACTTATGTTGAGCGAAATTCTAATAAACTTCCTAATTTCGTCTTTCAAAAATTTAGTGTAATATTGTCTAGTTTACGTGAGTAAGATCCAATTATTCTATTACTTATAATTCTGCACCAAATATTTAGAGTCCATGGTCTCTTCCAACCAATAATGCATATTTCTCAGATTGATCGTGATTTGTAAAGGATGCTTCATTGGTAAATAATATTTTTATGAAAAATATTTCATCATTTTCATACTGATGTATGCTCCACTGACAAAAATTTAAACGTTTTCGAAGTCTCTTGCATCAAGGACTTGATAAACAAATAAGTGGAAAAGATGAAATTTTTGAAGTATTTGTAGTATCTGGAATACGCTTGAAACACTAACATTGGTTTCACGTGCAAATTAGTTTAAATTATATGCATTGTGGATTTTCATGGACTTTAGTAATGACGTTTCTTTGATTCGTTTTATGGATAACAGTTTTGCACATTAATTTCTGTCAACACAACCAGTTTCACAAAATGTTTTAATGATATTTGCATATGTAGAACGCAATGAACAAAGACATGGAAAGCTTTTTTGATAAATTCGAACAGCTTCTCTTAGACATTGGCAAGCTTGTTAGCCATAAATGTAAATCATTTTAATCTTTTCCTGCTGTGAATAACTCATTATAAGTCATCTTATCGATACACTGAGAGAACTAACAGTGAAAAAATTGTTGACACAATAGTAAACGAATTTTATACTGCAATAAGTAAAGATCATTTCTGTTGTTATCCTAATCTTGAATCTCGCTCAATATGAGTTTCATATTAATTAAAAAATTTTGAAGTCAAAAATCATATCATAAACATATCTGAATGTATTTTTTCCATGAACTACGTGATGGAATAAAAAAAATACGTTTCTTAGATAAAAAATGTCAATGACCTTGAATAAAACATTAAAAAATGATATTTTTAAAAAAATAGTTGTTCCATCCAATTTGTCCCTTCAATCAGTTTAAATTACGCCAGGAACGATTTTCATACCATCACTAATAAAGATGTTCAGGTGGCTTGGTTTTTGTGAAACACCCTGTATAAAATCTTAAACTTTTTCGCTAAGACATCTTTTTTCCAAAGTATTCAAACGTTCCAATACAAATGCAAAATTCCATTTCCAAATACAAAAAATATTAATATGCAAAACAGAGACATTAAAAAACAAAATATTAATTTATATAAATACAAAATTCAAATTCCAAAAATATCCAAAATATTCCAAAACATTCTTACAAAATATTATTATGTATATTTTATAAAAAGCAATGAAAATTAATCGACAGAGTTTGTTACACACAATGTATTTCACTTTTTACATCTTTTACAATATCTTCAATAGAATTAAATAACATTAAATAAATTTATTCCAATGAATTTAACATCAGCAGCTGTTTCAGTACTTTTGTTTGACTAGTTTCCCTTATTTCACCTGCTAGAAACATTTCATCTACAACTGTATACACCTGTAATAAATTAAAGAAATGAAATTACATTATTCAAATGTATACAAGTATGAGCTGTTTATATGCAAATGAATGTGGCTTAAGCCACAAAAATGGCAATTCGTTAACGTTTGTGTGAAATTATTTATACTGAGAAAAAATCTAAGATAACAAATATGAGCAGATTTTCTCAAAAGTTTTTTAGTATTAATTTTTCTAGACACATTAAAATGTAAATCCTTAAATATCTCGAAATGTAAATCCTTAAAAACAGAGTGATTTAGACAACTTTCAAAATAAACAACTCATATATATTTAGATATATTAAAAATTACCTTATAAAAATTAAATACAAGATCCAATTCACATACATTGTGGAAATATTCATTTAGTACTTCAACAAAATTATGTATTGCTTCTAGGTAACAGAGATTGTTATCGTTGACATCGACACAAATACAAAAGTATAAGCCAGCATATCTTCTATATACAATCTTGAAGTTACGAAACTAAAACACAAAAAATATATTGTAATGATATTACAATTAATTAATTTACGTATTTATTTATATTACAAGATATTATATTATTTACAAAATAAAATATTAAATTTTATTTTCTTCTGAAGTTTATATTTTATTATGTACTAAAATATTTAATATTAATATTATAATATTTTGTAAATAAATATTTACAAAAATGTAATATAAAATTTACCTCGACAAAATTAGTATGTTTAGCATCTCGTACAGTCACCACTGCGTGTACCTCCTCTATTAGCTTTTGTTTCTCGTCATCATCAAAATTCATGTACCACTTTGCTAATCTCGTTTTTCCAGCTCTGTTTTGAATCAGGATGAAACGAATCTGTACATTGTTTTACAATTTTTTTTTAGAATTCGTTCTGAATAATTTTGGTAAATAATTTTGTAAAAGTAACAGAAATAATATTCTTTACTAATACGGCAGTAAAGACAAATATTTAATATATTCAGTAATTACTTGCCATGATTAATCTGTCTTTATATATTAATCAATGCTACAATTGCTGAACTTGACAACCAACGATCAACAAGAATACGTGAGATCGAGCGACATTTGTTACCGCCCCTGTCATCAAATCACGAATTAAATCGTATGAACATTCAACGATTTAACAAGATAATTCAGATATTTCAATGGCTACTTCAATCTATCTCTAACAAGATTTTAATTAAAATAACATGTAATTGAACTTTTTTGGGAAAATGCATGTTCTGTAATAGCTCTTTCTACTTGGATCCAAAAACAAGATGGCCGATGGTGGTAAATTTGAATTTGAAAACAACAAGGATCTAAAAAAGAACGCAGAATTAGATTATGAACGAAAAGAAGATTTGGAGATGAATAAAGAAGAAAGATCAAACGAAGAATATACATTTATGGGTAGAAAACCAGAACATGGAAGTATATCTGAAAATATTTTAGAATTTTTGTATCCTTAATAAAAAATAATTATTTTTTTTTTTTGTTAGGTCTTTTCTTACATATCATATTTCTCAATGTCGATTAGTTATTCTTATGGATATAATTGCCGAAAGTATTTTAACCTTTGTGTAGTTGATACAAATACTATCGCTTTTGCTGCTGGCAATTTAATTCAGTTTTTCAATGTAGAAGAAAACAGAATGTGGTTTAAAATAGGTTCTGCGGGTACCGGTATTGGGCACATATCAGTAAATATATATATATTTTTTTTTAATTTATATAGTAGGAAAAATCTAAATTTAAAAAATTTTTTATAATATTGTAACATTGTATCTTATTTTTTAGAAAAATTCTGCCTTCAAACATATTGCTGTTGGAACAAATGGAGAGAATCCTGTAATAAGTATTTTTAATTGGCCAAATATGGAGTGTATAACTGTTTTAAAAGGAGGAACAACTAAACGTTACTTTCACTTATCGTATAGGTACGTGTGAGTCTATGTTTAAATAGAAAAGATATAAAATTATATTTTTGTAAATTATAGTCCAGATGGATTATTATTGGTATCACAAGGTGGCGAACCTGATTATTATATTTCTCTTTGGAATTGGAAAGAATCGAACATTATTTTGCAATGTAAATCCCATGTTCAAGATGTATACAATGTTACTTTTTCAAAATATATTCCTGGTCAATTAACATCTAGTGGGGTAGGACATATTAAATTTTGGAAAATGTCCAAAACCTTTACTGGATTGAAGCTTAAAGGTGAAATTGGTAAATTTGGAAATACTGAAATCTCTGATATTATAGCAATTCATCCTATGCCAGACGAGACTGTAAGAAAACAAAAATCAATTATATAATAAATTTATAGAGTTTCAAGTTATTGCATACTTTGAAACGTTGAAAAAATTTTTGTAGGTAGTCTCAGGTTGTGAGTGGGGTAATATACTTTTATGGGATGAAAGTTTAATTAAACTGGAAGCATGTAGAAAAAATAGAGAAACAGCACATGTTGGTTACATTACACAATTTGAATATATTAATGGAGAGCTTATGTCAATTGGTAATAGAAAAAAATTTATGTAATTAAAAATGAAAAAAGAAAGAAAAAGAAAATGTATAATAAATTATATTATGATCTATGATAGCATAGGATCTGATGGATGGATACGATTTTGGTTTTATGAAACTATAGATCATGCCGATCTTTCCGATGACGAACAATTTCTTGAAATTCAACCAATTTATGAATTTCAAATTGCGGAAGAAAATGAGAATGCAATGCTTATGAGTATACAGAAACAGGAACCAAATTCTGAAAAAACCATGTGGTATGCTCAAGTAAGTATTTTATACTTGGAAAATAATTTCAATATTGAGAAAAGTATTTAATAGGATGGAAACGGGGGAGTGTGGCTACTTGATCTTTGTACTAGTAAAAAAGAACATGTGCAACAAAAAGTTTTTACGTGTCATGCTGGTCCTGTTGTTGATATGGATATAGCAGATTGGGGACCCTTTGTAGCAACACTTGATAAAAATGGCAATTTACATATTTATAATTATATAGAAAAAGAATTAAGTCTAATTCACAAATTTTATGACACTAGTAGACAAGTGATTTGGCTCCCATGTAAGGTAAATTATTTCTTTTTATTTTTAAACGATTTATACAAATATTATTTTATAGAAATGTTTAGATTGAAAAAACGGGTTCAACACTTGTGTGCGCTTTTGAAAATGGCATTGTTAGAATGATTACAGTAATAATACAAATGTCAAATACTGCATATAATATAAAAAAAGATAGTACAAAACTAATTCAAGTTTTGAAACCACATTCAATGCCAATTACTGTAATGTCTTTAAATGCAGCTTGCAGGTAAGTATTATGTGAACGAAATAATTACTGTAACTGACTTTATTATAATTTATTTTTTAGTTTGCTAGTAACAGGTAGCGATGATGCTACTATTTTTGTATTTAATATTCATACTATTAATAATTATCCTACAATTATACCTATTGGCTATGTGAAAATTCCATCATCTATTACTTGCATGGCATGGAATCCTGAAGAAGTAAGTACAATTATTAAATACAGTAATAAGTATAGAAAAGACAGTAAAGATAATAATTATAACTCTATATAAATAGGAAGCAACTTTATTAATTGGATGTTTAAAAGGAGATTGTGTGGAAATAAAATTACCTACGACACCTCAGGAATACACAACAACTTCTTATGAATTAGTTAAATGTAGATCAGCATCATTTAAGTTTGAGTCAGTAAAATCTGTAATAGAAAGAGAGGCTATAAAAAAGAAATACGAAGAAGAAAAAGAAGAAAGACTCAAAGAAAGGAGAAAAGAAATGGAAAAATTAATTGCCGAGAATCCTCATATTGTAATTGATGAAGAAACTTTCCTAGGTAATTATTTATTTCAAATTATATATTAGTTATGTAATTTAATTTAAATTATACGTTGATTATTTTCGTGTATTTATTCTTTCAGGAGAACTTAATGAAAAAGAAGTGATTCTCCCAGAAATTTATATTTCAGAAATTCCAAATAAAGTTTTAATAGCACAATACAGTATTAATGGAAACATATGGTTATTCATGGCTGGTTTTGATGCAGGATATGTTTATGAATACCCACGCCCATTATCTGGAAAACTGAAACATAATAAACCCATTAGGAGTAGAATAATCGAGCATGCAAAAGATATAGAAATACATAATTTTTTTATTCAGTATGAATATTTTAAAACGTTTTGCAAAAGTAAAATATGTAAAATTAAAAATTTACGAGTTTTTTTTTTAGGGAAAATAAGAAATATTTATATTTGGGAACACAATATGGACAGCTTTATGTTATTAAATTAAAAGAAAAAGATCCATTAGATTTTTCAGATTTTTGGATTTTACAAACACATGATTATTATAATGGACATATCTCTAATATTTTATTAAGTTATAATAAAAAAATATTATTAACATGTGGTCATGATGGAAATATATTTGCTTTCAAAATTAATGACGATACATCGCTTGAAGAACACGAAGTACCAAAATTAGAAGATTCTTTGTTTATAGTAAGTTAATCTTTTTCTAAATATTTTTCAATTTAAACTATAATATTTATAGTTATTAAATTTACGATTAGCCTAAAAGTGTTGAAGATATTGAAGATGCTGATTATCCAAATTTAGAAGAGGTAATTACTAAAATAGAACAAGATAGAATTTTTGCAGTTGCAGAAGAGAAAAAGAAACAAATTCTTGAAATCATACGTGATTTAACAGAAGAATTTGTTAAAATTACTACAAGGTAAAAACAACGAATAAAAAATTCTTATTTTAGTTTGTATTATTATTTTTACTATCATAATTACAATCATCATTATTGTTATTTTAATATTTTAGTCTTTGTCATGATGTAATGATTGATTATATATATATGATTAATTTGCAGTTTATTGAGTTTTGGATCTAATATGTTTTTTGAGATCATTTATTTATTACTATTTTTATTATTGTTAAAATTTATTGTTAATTTTTTTTTGTTAATTAAGGAATAAATATCTCCTGCATTCACAACAAATACCACAGTTCGAGCTGGATCCCAGAATAGTAGAAGATTTAAAACAGCAGCTGAATATACATACAACTTTAACACAACAAAAGTTGGAATTTGAAGTAGAAAAAAGTAAATTAGAATTACAAAAGCTTATGGATCATTTTGTTACACCCATTACTTGTGTACCTTTTGCAGTTCATGGTATATTGTAAGTATTGTCTTTTTAATTTTAATTGTGTTTATTATATTATACTTACTAAAATTACAAGAATGCTTATTAAAATTTGAAAATAGAAATGAGATTAGAGCAGTGTATTCTCTAAAAGAATTACAATTAGATACTGAGAGCATTTTAAAATCGATCGAATTGATGAAGCAGCAAGATAAGCCGCTGAAAATAGGCAGGTATTTTTATTTTTTTACTATGTAAATTTATATTATATATTTTAACTTTAAATTATTTTACAAGAAATGGAATTGCAGCAAAAAGTGGATAATGTATTATGGGAAAAACCAACTTTGTATGTTCTTTATTATTTATAATATTTGTATAAATTATTTGTAATTTTTAGTAATGTAATTCTTAATAATACAAATTATTTAAAAACATTTTGTAATTTTATTTTTAAATTATAGAATAATAGAGAAACAAATTGAAGAAGAAAAACATGAACCAGAAGTATCAGAAATACAATATTTTGAAGCATTTTTGGATATAGATTTCACTGATGTATCATCTGGATTAAAAATACAAATCAATCAAATGTTGTCAAAGTATAAGGAGAAAAAGACAAGAATGATTGAACGGCAAAAAAAAGTAAGTTAAATTAAAATAAAATAAAAATTATAATAAAAATATGTATCATTCAAAAATATATTACATATATAGTGGCAGAAACTACATGAAAAAAAGCCAGATTTGGTTAAAAGTCGTTTCAAAGATGCAATTTTTCTTGAAAAGGCAAAACTAGCTATTGGTGAATATGATTTGAAAATGAATGCAGATTTTAGCTTAACAAGAAAAAAAGAGACTGCAGCTATAAAATATAAACAACTTATAGATTGTAGAAAGAAGGTACAATTCATAAGAGATTTAACATCGCAATAATTTTTAACATAATTACTTTTTATAGCTTCACCATTTGCGAAAGAATTTTAATACAAAATTAAAAACAATTGCATTGAAGAAACAAAAATTACAGAAAGAAGTTATCAAGTTGATAGAAGTTCTTAAAAGAATTCACACAGAAATCCCATTAAAAAATATAAAACCTTTACCGCATCCACCAAAACTGAATCTTGATATTGAATTTCCTGAACATAATCTTGAGGTATATTTATAATTAATAATTACTTGTAATTATATTTATGAAAAATTGTTTCCCATAATAATGCCGTTGCAGCTTGAGAAATATATATCTATATCAGAAAAGATGCAGCAAGTAAAACGCCAGAGACAATCATTAGTTATAGATCAATTTACAGATCATTCCGATCTAGAATATGAAGTATTGTATTGTGATGATAGAACAATTTTTCACAAAGAACAAGAAAATCTCTATATATCTCTTGTTCCTTCAAAAATTAAACTAAAAGATCATTTATCTGCAAGTGATATAATTCGGAATCTTAATGTAAGTGACTCCGTTCAAACTACTTGGGAACGTGAAATGAAACGTTCCCGAATGTGGCGAAAGATATACGAACAAGATTGTATTTTACGATATATCGATGCTGAATACAAAAAATTGGAAAACGAATTAGATGAATTAGAAGAACATAGATTAGACGTAATATATCAAAGTACGTATATAAATTTGAATTTGCTAACTTTATATGAAGAATTTATCATTCTGCAAGAATCCGAAACAATGGAACATGCACTTGAAGAGAAAGTTACTGACAAATCAAATGAGTGTATTTCAGTGAGGTCAAAGGTTATTATTCTTATAACAAAAATAATAACCGTTTATACATTAAACAATTATTTATTAAAGATACATTAATATAATATTTATAATTTTAATAGATGCAAGCTACAAATATTAATATTGTTGCACGAGAAGAACAAATTAAAAAATTACATATAAAAATTAAAGATATTGCTGCTGAATTTACAAAAGCTATCAGTGATAGTAAATTTCAAATTTTTCTTCAAAAAGTATTTAAAAAAAAATATACAGCAATAAAGAAACAAAATGGTATTAAATTTTCTTAATTTTCAGCTTTCTAATTTTTAAACGAATTTTTCAGTAAAACTGATTTCAATTATAATTTTTAGATACAGTCTCGCAATCAACAGAAACAACTTCTGATGAAACAGATAAAACAACAGATACTGAAGCTGAGTATATTCCATTTGATGAGAATATATGTCCACCTGGCTGTGATACACAATTATATGAAATGGCATTTTCTATGAGAGAAAAACGATATACATGTGAATTTCAAATCAAAGAAGAACAAAAAGAAATAGAATTATTGCAGAAAGAATTAGATACCGATACCAAGTACTTAAGAGTTATTGAAAGTACTTTAAAGAATAATGAGGAAGAATTGCAAAATTTTATGGTATTTAACATCATTATATTACACGTATAATAATTTACAAAACTAATAAATATAAAAAATATTTTATTTTTCACAGTTGAATAAACAAAAAAAATTAAATGAAGTTAATGTAACAGTCATATTGAAACTTCATCAGTTACAGCACATATTAGATTCTGGAAGTACAGAGAACATTCAAAATTGTATAGTTTTTAACAAAAAAGAATTAACAAATTTGTATGCCAGAGTCGGAGAATTACAAGATGAAACACACAACTTAGAAGAAACACGCAAGTATGATATAAAAAATAAAATAATTTCTATGAAAGAAATATATTTATGGTTCTTTATAGAAAAAATGAGACACATCTAAAACGAATAAAAATGGATTTGAAATATATGGAAACTCAAAATAAAAAACTGAAGGAATACATCAAAGAAAAGATGATACAAAAATTTGGTCATAAATTATCTTTGATTAACCTTTATGAGATTATTTTACAAAGACTAATTTATGATACTAAAACTGATGTAAACAAAATTATGAAAGACTTTACCAAAGACATAGAAAGTAACAAAAATTTTTGACTTTATAAAATTATCTTGATAAGAACTTAATAAACAATTTTATCTAAATTTTTCAGATGCAAAACGAAGTTGTAATGAAAAATTGATTATTTTAGAAAATTTAATTCGAAATAACACTGAGAAATTAAGTTTTCTGACAATATTAGAGAAAGAAAAGTTCAAGCTCAGGAAAATTTTGGAACAAACCTTAATTTCAGAAGTAAAAAGAATTTTGTTAAATCTATGGATGTACAGAATATTCCGAGATGGCCAAATTGCAAAGGTTTAATCTGCACATAAGAAAAAAAAAATATTATACAAAATTTGACACCAAATGCTTTGTTACAGCGTTATGAACAAATATTATATACATGAAATATGTAAGTAGCAATACAGACAGGGTCGTTAAGTATATGTCTTTTTTTCACGTGCTTACAATTTTGTATTATTAACTATAATAATGCAATAAAAAGTAATTTTTAATAACATTGAGCTTGATGTCGGTGAATAATAAGATTAGTAACGTTATTAATTAGTTAATTAAATTCCTGAGAATTTTGCTGAGTTTTAACAAAGTTATATTCTTAATTCTCTAGTTCTCCATGTGAAATTATTTCTGTTGAATAAATCTCTTGTTTTAAATTATTCCAAAAATAAAAATCAAATAGCAAAGAAAAATACATAACTATCTATTTCATATATATAATATTTGTTTATAATATTGTTTATAACTCTGTAATGAGACATTTTCTGACAAATTTTATACAACATAGTTTTCTTTTTTTTCATGTGTAGATCAAGTCTCAGCAATTTGGCTGTTTTAAGTTTTTCTGTAAAGTTAGTATAAGTTAACATACTATTTAATTAAAATTTTTAATTTGCATAATTGATTTCTTCTCACAGGAGAATATGTTACAAATAGAACATGAGCATAAAGCTGACATAGTTGCGCTTGAAAATATCCTTTATAATCAAATACAGCAGAAACATATGTTGCAATATGACATAGAAAGCCTTAAAACTGGATCAAAAAAATTACCCGAGATTTGTTTAAATCAAAATGCATCATAAAGATGTACTAGTGATGATACTAGTTAATTGTAACTATACTATTTATATATAATCGTTAGCATTCTTAAAAATAAAGTTTCTTCAATTGATAAATTTTTAACAAAATTCATTTTTATCAACTTATGATAAAATTATACTTTATATTTATTGAGTTACATAACATTCGTATAAATTATATTAATATTATGGTCTAAAAATATATATTATATTATGGTTATTTTTATAATGTAATAATAATATGATTATTTATATTATATAATATCAATAAATACCGATTACCATAATTGTGTAAATACCAACTTTAATTAAAGAATAAAATTTAGCTAAATATGTATTTTTAACACTGCACGTATAAACAATATTTGTGGTTTCTTCATTTTATTTTTTTTTCCTCAATTTTCTTATCTTCCGTTCAGCTTTTCTAAATTTGACATCTTCACATTATAAAATTCACAGCGTCACTCAGTTAGTAAAATCACAAAGGAGGTATAAGAAAGACATGATATTTTATGGAATTTTATGTCACATGTTTTGCAATATCGACATATTGAAAAATCACTGGCTTTTTTGTATTGAAAATGCATTCTACATATATTTAAAGAACAGTGAATCAGAAAACTATGAGTAAAACGACCGAAATCTTGATCAAATAGCGAACGAGTCAAAAACATGATATTTGAAATTTTCTATGTTAAATTTTCAAACATGAGACTATATCATTCTACTACGTGTCACAAAATCATATTTGCAGGTTAAGAGAAACTATGTAAGTAAGATGATTTATTCAGACTTACATATTGAAATCTACATATTGAAATAAATGTTATGTCTGGTTCGCATCTAATTACATACGGTGTTACTAAAAATATCACATTTCAATTAATTTTTTCTAATACTTTTAAATTGACGTAAACAATCAAATGTATAGTAAATTTCTATCAACCATTGTTTCAAGTTATAACATTTTTTTATTAATTGAAATTTCATCACATTCAATTGAATAAATAAATTTCGGTAATAGAATTAGCAATCTAAATTGTTTTATTAAATTTCTGTCAATAATGTTATTATGCAAAACGTACCTAAATCGGTATGGTAGGACGTGACATGAAAATGATAAGGGACACAAAAATGTATTGTATTACGTCTTCCTATACCTCGTCCATGGTAGAAGCTCTTATTTACATGAGTGGTTGCCATAATATATTTTATAATTTATTTTATTATAAACTTTACTAATTTTTATTTCATTCATGTACTTAATAATTCCATTACAAAAACGCATAATGAAAATTTTTTATATATTATCATGTTTTTGATTGCTCTAATCAACGTATTATTAATGACACAAGAAAAATTCAAACTTATCTTAACATTCATAAGTCTGTGGTAAATTTTAAACTAAATAGTTGTAAACAAACAAAAATAAGTTAATGAATAAGAAAATAAAAATAAAAATAAAAAGAAAAATTTAATAAAAATTTAAATTTACATTTGCATAAAGAGTGCATATATTACGCACGTTTCAATAAATATAGAAACAGAGATTCAAGGTGTCATTTGTTAAAGAACATAACCTATAGATAATACTAACAATTTAAAGTTTTTTTTAAAAATGGGCATTATAGAAATGTATTGCAAGTTTATAAATCTTCAACAATTATTTGTTTGTTTATAAATTTGCTTGTTTGTATTTCAAAATTTTTTTAAAGTACTTTTAAAATATTTATTAGTGCATTCCTCAAATTAAAAAAGAAAAAAAGGAAGAAACGGAAGAAATAAAGAAAAAAGAAAGAAAATGGATCAAATGTTGCCTAGTCCTGGGTTTAGTATACCAAGTATAGGTACTCCTTTACATCAACCAGAGGAGGATCAGCAAATTTTGCCTAATGCATTACAACAGCAGCAACAACAACAATCACAGCAACAACAACAGTCACAACAATATCAATTGCAACAATTACACACTATGAGTCCAAATATGCAAAGTGGAATGCTTATGATTGGAACGCCGCAAAAAACTATGCATGCGTATGCAACACCACCCTCTTTTGCAACTCCACAAAGTCTTATGCAACCGCAAACACCAGTACGATTAAATATGATCATTTCAAATTTATTAAATACTACATGTAATATTATTTTTTTAAAAAATGTGTTATTTGTAGCAAAATATGATGTCTCCATTAGTACAAAATACTAATATAGCTCCTCCATCCATAGGACCATCTACTCCTGGTCCTATGACACCTATGACACCAGCTTCTGCAGATCCAGGAATATTACCACAACTTCAGTAAGTAAAAAAATTAATTTACAATGAGAAATATGTATATTCTATTCATATTACAGGAATATTGTCTCTACAGTTAATCTAAACTGCAAGTTAGATTTAAAGAAAATAGCTCTCCATGCCAGGAATGCAGAATATAATCCAAAAAGATTTGCTGCAGTTATCATGAGGATAAGGGAACCTAGAACTACTGCTTTAATATTTAGTAGTGGAAAAATGGTTTGCACTGGAGCAAAAAGTGAAGAAGATTCTCGATTGGCTGCAAGAAAGTATGCCAGAATTATTCAAAAACTTGGCTTTCCTGTTAGTAAATATTTTCTAATATATTTTAAATATTTTCTAATATATTGTTTACTTTTATTTGAATATTATCAATTTAATTTATTTTGGATAAAGGCAAAATTTCTCGACTTCAAAATACAAAATATGGTAGGCAGTTGTGATGTAAAATTTCCAATTAGACTGGAAGGATTAGTACTTACACATGGGCAGTTCTCTTCATATGAGCCAGAACTCTTTCCTGGATTAATATATCGTATGGTTAAGCCTAGAATCGTTTTACTCATATTTGTTTCAGGAAAAGTAGTTCTAACAGGTTAGTAATTATTGTACATTTATAAATTTTGTACATATTTGGTGATTAATTTTATAAATTATCATTTAGGAGCAAAAGTTAGGCAGGAGATCTACGAAGCATTTGATAATATCTATCCCATTTTAAAGAGTTTTAAAAAGCAATGAATTTATTTTTTTTTAAGATAAAGTTATGAATTACACGAATAAAGAGGTAAGATTTTAAAAACTAAGGTTTTTATCTTAAAAACTAGTGAAATATACTTTTTGTATGTATTTCTATGATGTTAAAAAATTTTCTTAAAAATTAAATATACAATGAAATATACAGTTAAAGTAAATGAATTGAGAAATATTTTTGTTAAAATAATTATTAAAGAAGTTATATATTTAATTTAATCAAAACTTTATTAAATAACATTAAATAACATTTAAAGGTAGAATCTTAAAAATTTATTCTCATAAAATAATCTAAAAAATTACCGACCAATTAGAAAATAATATATCTTCTCGATAATATAGTGCCTTAATCGAGAGGTAGTTGTTAATTTGGAAAATTATATGATATATATTGATTTAAAACAAATTTTATTTTATTTGATGCATTAAATTTAATCTGTATTCTTAAATAGAAATAGTTAATGTTTTATTATATACAAATAATATTGAAGAGAATTTCTATGTTTGTAAGATTATCCTCATCCTTAAAACTATTTGTATCTCTGCAAAAATTAGATGGCGTTTTGATACATTGTAATATTGATTAGGTATTTAAGTGCAAGATAAGAATTATATAATTTTTCCATTATAGAAATATATATTTAAATGCAACAAAAAATCGTTTCTTGATTAAATATTTTATTACTTTTTTTCGTTATGTAGTTTCATAATAGTTTTTACTAAACATTGCTGAAGTACAGGACAAATATCTTTGTTAGCTGCTGTTAATATTTCTGTTGCTTGATTAATAGTGTTTGTGTCGATACTACCAATTAGAAATACTTCAGATATTTGATTATGTTGCGGAAGACTAGCCAATGTAATTATCCCATGATTAAAATCATCTTCATTATCTGGTTGTGTATTACATATTCCTTCTTCTGTATCCGTAGGATCCATTAAGTAATGATTACCATATATACCCTATATTTTTGTTGAAATTGATAAAACGATTAAATGCTAACAAAATAATGAAACAAGATATTTGTAATCTTAGTTTTTTTTTTATGACATCACTTACTATAGTTGAAGCTGTAACTAAACCAAACATAGGAACGCCCGCATTAGCCAAAGCGGTACTGGCAGCCATAATTGCAGCAGCTAATGAAGAACCAGCATTATCCAAGACCATTACATATACATCCACTTGAAAATTGGGAAATTCATGCTGAAACAATACATATATTTGTAATCTTATATTTATTTTATCATCTTATATATAGCACATTTATGTTATTTACTTTTAATAGTAAACGTAAATTATCATACTCAGAAATGAGTGTGATATATAATAATATAATAATATATATATTATTATATATTATATATTATTATACTTAGATAATATAATGTATAATAATAATATATAAAATATATTTTAATATATTTTTAACATATATTTAATATATAATATATAATATCATTATAAATACTAAATTTAAATAATAAACATTATATATTTGATGATTTTATTTAAAATAGATAATTAAGAAAACAAATATATATATATAATATAAAATTGAAATTGCTTTTAACAAGATCGTAATTTTGATTTTTTAAAGAATGTAATTCTATTGATATAATGTAAATATTTTTATTTATATTAATAAAATATTTTATTTATATTTATACTAATGTACATAATATAAATTTATAAAATTTTTTAATTGTTTAACTAATGGAACATGTTTTACACGTACCTTTTCTTATGTTAAATTACTAATGAAACCAAGAAATATATATATATGTATGTATGTATATGTATATTTACCAAACAAACAGCTGGTTCTAATGCCCTTTGTAAAATCAAGCTATACTGTTTTTCTTCGGCGTTTTGCTGATGAATTTTCCGTTTCTGACAAGAAAACGGGGCAAACTTAAATTCACAATAAATTTCCCCTTGCATGCAGTAGCCATTCTTGTTCGATAATTCTCTAGGATCAAACACCGAACAAACTACTTTTGTATTTCCTATTTCTATGTATGCAGAGCCCTTTGCTTGGCTAACGATTCCTGTTTTTAAAACTGTAAAAATAGAGATAGGCAAATAATAACATTTTTCTGTTATTTAATTATCAATAAATTGAAATTTAATTATCAATAAATTTCGAAATTGTGATGTAATTGACAATCTTACATATTTTTCGCATTTCATTGTCAGTTCGTTTGTCACTTCTTTTACTAAAATCATGTTTCTCTTTGTCGCTTTTCTTATCGAAATCCGAATAAATGTGATAAGGCACAGATACTTCTGGACCATTGATACGTCTTTGATCAACAGGCATTTCAATATAAAATGATTATTGTCTTTTGTAAAATACTTTTAATCAAAACAAAAACAAATAGCACCGAATATTAAACATAAATCATTTTAATATTGTAAAATCAATAGAGGTTTAATATTTCATCCATAATTAGTTCAGTCGGCAACACAAGTAACATGTAAACATAACATGGAATTATGAAATATGTAGATGGTAAAATTCACGAAGTAACGTTAATGCTTGCGGAGTGATGGCATGTTTTCATTTGAACGTCATTAAATTATCGAGATTTTGATGTGCAAAATGTGAGAAATTTTAATAATTGTAATTAATAAAAAAAATACAACAAAATTTGTAATTGTGATTACAATTGACGTTTAAAAACGTGGTATTTTATTTTTTGGTATAACTTGATCAATACACATTTTATACGAATTTCTATTAATTTTCTTATTTGAAATTTTCAATTATTTGTATTTTATCGACTTCTGCACTCTTGTATTCTTTTTTTTTTACAATTAGCGACGATTCCTAAGGTGATTTCTTTAAATTTACTTTTGTAAATAAATATGTATGTAAATGTTTACTACGATAGTCCCTAGTTAAGTCTGCGTCCACAATTCGGAACATATATAATATATCGGAACATTATATGTGTATTTACATATATAATATTTACTAGGACATAATATTTACCTATAATAGGATGATATCTCAATCGGAGTAAAATACCTATAAAAAATATCATTTTCAATTTTGATTCCTTTATATCAATTCGATATTTATCAATTATCATGTAAATAAACATGTAATACAATCTGCGTTAGATTGTCCGCTTTCATAAGGAGGAATGTCTTATAAGCATCAGACGCACGTGTGTTCCTGTTTTCTTATATGCGATTTTCAACTGTTACATTCGCAACAAACAGACTGCAGTCGAAAAATCTCTGACCTAACCTAGAAAAAATCTCTAAACCTAATTCAAACCTAACCTAACCATATATGCATTAACGTATCTAAATAAATTTTATGTATATATATATATATATATATAACAATTTTTTTATTTTCTTATACATTCATAAATAAATAATTTTGTTTGGATGATATCGTGAATAACCTTTGACTATACGATCTAATCGTAAAATGAAAAGTATGCTTTCCAAAAAAATATACATATGTTGGTACACGTATTGTCGATTACCAACATTAGATATTTGACAAAGTTATTTCAATCAATTTTAATTTGACATTTGCAACTATATGTATGTCTTTCACATATCTCCTAAAATGAAAATGTAAAGTCAAATGAATTTAATATACATACACAAAAAATAAATTTCATAAAATTAATCTTCCAGTGAATGAGATTAGGTATAGTATTTTTATAGCGTAACATATTTTCGGAAATTTGTAAATATTTCTCGTATGCTATTTTTTCTTTCTTGTTTATGTGTTAACACATGCGCAAAAACTTACTACTCAACAAAAGATTTTAGTTAGTGAAAGTGGTATAACAGGGCAACTTTTGTGCATCATTATAACCTACATTGTCCAAAATGGCACTTCGAGTATCATCGTTATTTAATCCAAGCAATAATTTTACGAGATTTAGGTTAGTTATATAATATTCTTCTTTTATTTTCTTTCTTTAAATATAATATAATATAATATAATATAATATAATATAATATAATATAATAAAATATAATATAATTTAACATAACATAATATAATATAATATAATATAATATAATATAATAAAATTCAAAAATGTTATGTTGTCCTTTGTGGAAAAAGTGATACAACTCGAGAAAGTATGTTTTTTTAGGAAAAGCGAGAAACTAGTTTCGAATGAAATTATTTTGTTAATTAAAGAAATAACGTAAATAATTCAAAGTAATACGCTTCTTGCCTTATTAACAGATTTGTTTATAGTGATAGTCAAGACAAAATCCAATAAGAGGTTTACAGAATATAGCACAGTATCATGAATCAGGAAGAGCAACACAATTCCTTTCTACCAGCCAAAATTAAGGAAAGATCAATGAATAAGATCTTCATAATTGCTGAAGAGCTGTTTCTGCAGCATTTTTATAATGATAAATCTTGTTTTGTAATTGTGTCACTTTCTTTGCAAGTCTAATAATTTTATAATTAGATATATGCAATCAAATATATTTTTATGATTAAAAATCTTGGGAGAAACAAAGTAAATTTTTTTTTTTACTTAATTTACAGATTAACAAGATTTTTCGCAGACTCAAGTAAAAATATTAAAGATAGTGACCAAGTATCAACTAATGCAGTATTGCCCAAAAAACTCACAGTAGCCTTGGTACCTGAAGAGGTTCATGTAGCTCAGAAAACTAGGCAAGAAACATTAGCTGTTGTACGAGAGAATGAAGAAGCTGGTATTTGTTCGGGTATTCCAGAAGAGCACATAAAGACTCGCACAGTTCGTATTTATTGTCCTGCAAAAAATGCTATGCAATCTGGAACAAATAATATAAATTACTGGCAAATAGATTTTGATACGCGTGAACGTTGGGAAAATCCTCTTATAGGATGGACTTCTACGTAAGTACAACATAACATGTTAAACTTCATTTATAGAAATTTTAACTAACAACATATTTTTCTCCATAGAGGAGATCCTTTGTCTAATCTTCAGGTAGGATTTGTTTCGAAGGAGGAAGCTATTGCACATTGTAATAAAATGGGATGGAAATACTATATTCAGAAACCAAATGTTAACAATCCTAAACCTCGTAGTTACGGTATCAACTTTTCATGGAACAAGCGTACTAGAGTTTCGACTAAATAAAAAAAATAAAAGTTTATTAGAAACTAATGATTCTAGTTCAATGTATTGTTCCAATATATACATTTAATTATTGTATATAATTTTAGATCACGAATAAATTAAATTAAATGTAAATAAATTCAAATTAATATAAAAGTAATATTGTAATATTTGAAAAAAGACTTGAATGATAAACTTCACAATTTATTTTTTAGCAATAGTTATATAATATCATTCGTACATGGTTAACATTCTTATTATTCACCTCTTCCTTATTAGTATTATTAGCATTTGTATTATAATGTCAGATTTGATTAGACTGTGTTTTAAAATTCAGTATTTGCTCGTATTCGCTTATAAATTATATCGAGCATTGTTGATATTACTAAGAGAAAGTACATTTGTACAAGTATACTGTATATGTTAAAAGTTTGCAGAAGAAATTTGATTTAAATACAAAAGTATGAATTAAAGTTTCTGCCAAATATTATTTAGAAGCATACGAAATTGAAATGCATAGTATAATATTATTAATGAATTTCTCGAACAAATGGAAAAAATTTACAAAAAATTTAACTGGAACTAATATATATGGAAGAACAATGCTCGAGTCTTCGTTTATAAATTTATATGACAAAACGGTCGTCTTTTGCAAACTAATGAGGATTATTTTACTATTTACAAGTGTGATCTAAAGGAACGTCTTACTGCTCTTTTTTTTTTAAACTTTTTGTATCTGACGAGTCATTACAACATTAGTACAGAATTTCCTGCTTTGCCTATTTACTTTCTCATTCCCCCCTGCCCTCCCCTTCTCTTTCCTTTTGTATGTTTTATATTTCTATCATTATCAAATGTTAGAACACGAACTTACTTCTTTTATCTATAGTGAGTTTCTAACAGCGTGACGATTTCAATTTCGTAATAAATTGAAATTATTATTCATTAACAATAGAATATTGACTGGTAAGAGTTAAACGATATTGATTATTTCGAAATAGTTATGCTAAGTTTCTTTTTTTTTTTTTTTTAAAGTAAACTGCATAAAATGTGGAAGAAGAGAAAAAAGCAATTTTCCTTCAAGATCTCGATTGTCATTAACCCTGTACTAATGGGTATCTCTCTGTGGTTTAATGTTATTTCCTAACTATACGCTTTTTTCTTTTCACCCGAATGAGAGAACATTCCTGTTGTTGTTTTATGATACTGTGTGAACAATATTGTCACCTTGATGCATTTTTTCTAGCTCTTTTTTTTATAAAAAATGTGAGAAATGTCAAACTAAATGGAGACGAACGATGAATTTAAACGATCGATCGTACGTCCCGGCATCGAAAGGAAAAAGCTGATAGGCAATAATAATTTATAGTTACGTTAGTGCATCCTGACGGTGTATTTTTAAATATGTGGTATGTTTGAGCAGGTGTTTTTTTTTTTGTCGAATTTTGTTCACACACACACACGCAGCACGCAGATACGCAGAAAAATGCGCAGAAAAGTTATAATCTAAATAACCTCAGACTCCTGAAGGATGTCCGATCGTGATTGTACAATTTTTTGGAATTTTACTATCCGTTAGCTTTGGGATAGTCGCGTGTATGTCCAGTCTCTTATTTTTTTTGATATATTTATAATATTGTACGTAATGTCTATATGTATTGCGTGTGTACACGGCAATTACGAATAACATACAGTATAATTATGCCTTTAATTGACATGATACATAGCTTTACAACACGTGATCTTTTTGCAAAGATCACATATTTTTTCGAATTGAATTATCTCCGAAATATTTAATTTTTATCTTCACTTGTATCTTTCTTTTCTGTTCTATTCATCGACATCCTTTTTTCTTTTTTTTTCAGTGATCCTTATTACATACGTACTATATATGTCTTATAGTCGACGCGCGAAAAACAGATTCATCAAGCATTAAGCATTAAATGCTAAACTCTAAAAGTAACGTACGTTGTACGTTCTAACGAGAGATTTACGTAAATTTAACTCGTACTGTTCTCACATACGAATGCTTGTAATATGAAAATCTAATATACATGTTTATATTTTTTTGTATACATATATATTAACTCGCAATCGTTTTCTAACAATAGGCACTATAGGTCGACGAGAGATCGTGACGTGTAATGGCAAACGTTTATTTGTGGAAAGGAAAATTGAAAACGTTAAAAATCTATTCTTATCTGAATCAATAAATTCTGTGTGTGTGTTTCTTTTTTTTTTCTTTTCTTTGGGAATTTAAATAAATAAATAAATAAATAAATAAATAAATATATAAATAAATATATAAATAAAGATGATCCAATAAGGTTACAGGTAAAAATTTAACTAATTACTACAAAATTCGTTGTTCCTTTCTCTACATGAATGTTTTTTTTTTTTTCAATGGATTCTCCCCACTTTTTTCTTCCTCTTTTTTCTACCTCTCTCCCTTTCTGTCGTTAAGTATCTTTTAATTTGTAGTTTCATCTTGCATAGATATTTAATGACTATCATACAAATTTAGAATGAAAAAAAAATTAAAATAAATTCTTTTATTCTTCTTCACATATTAATTTTGTATTTATATGTATATAATATAATATATAAATATATATGTGTGTATAATATATATTCACTATGTAATATACGTATATACACATATATTACTGTATATACATATATATTACTTAATAGTAAAAAATAAGAATTATTTATATTGTTCTTGCAAATATAATTTCCATGTATTTTCCTTAATTAATTTTATCTTGAGAAGAAAATAGTTCACTTTAAATTGATATAAATTCAGAATTGTCAGATTCGCTTTCATGGAATTCAATAAAATTAAAAAAAAGAGAAAAAGGACAAATTTGTATCGTTGTTTTAAATACATGAATATTTCATACTTCATTCTTCCGTACTTTTAATTTGTCAATTGGTGAATTCAGGATTTCTCTTCACATTCTCAGAGTAAATGAATTTTTGTTGTTACGATATATGAAAAACAGACAAAACAGACAAAAGATCTATAATGTTGTTTCAACACATTGTATGTAGCTATTGGTTTCTCTTCGTTTGTTTTTTAATTACGTTGAAAATTGATAAAAAAAATTAATACATACATATGCATATTACATCAAGGTAAAAATCACTATTAATTTTAAAGTAAAATTAATTAAAACTATAATTCTTTCTTCAACAATAGCTACTGTGTGAATGTGTATAACTATTACAGCATAATTACTGCATTCTACTTTAAAATAATTTTAATGAAGAGTATTATAGAAGCGAGAAAGAGAGAGAGGGAGAGAGAGTGAGTGCCATCTTCTGGGCATTGTTCAATTCATGTTAACAGATTCTCGATGAACTTACCACTCTGATTAATCATTCATGATCGATCTCAGGTTTTCCGTATACATTATTACGTTACAGAGCAAGTTACAAAATTGTACTGTGTATTGCAATTGGTACTTCAAACTGGTCAAAATACACTAAATTTAAATTAATTACAACATTCTATTTGTGCTTGATCTGTTTGACTCTGACACAAAAGAAAATATCGCTACATTTTCTTCAATACTTTTGAAGAGGTAATATTGGTCACAGTGAGTGAATATACAAACGGAAAGCTAAATATCGATCATTAGCGTGATGAATGTATATGTATGCATGATTCATTATTTGAAAGCTCGGATTATGTCCAGAAGAGAGAGTATCTTTCGTTCTCTAACAAATATGGAACGAAAAGAACAATATCATTAATCATATACAAATATATATTGTAATAAATGGATAAGCATATAACCTTATTACTTATTAGGAATATCGCAATTTTGTAGATAATTTTAAATTAAGACGAACGTCACGTACGTTTTATGTTCTATAAATGCTATTGTTTATGATATAAAATTAATAGCGGTACTAGTGATCTAAGTTTCTTTAAAACGTGTAAAGAAAAAAAGGAGAAAACAACAGCTACTTGGCTAATGGCACGATCGTTTTAAAAATTTCCTCCTTCCATCTTCTCTTTCCCTCTCTTTTTTGTCCTTTTTTTTTTTTGTTTCTTCCTTCAAAGTAATTACAAATCAAAACACTATGCTATTTAAGGCAGTATTATTCTTTTGTTCACGTAATTATTACTCATTTCTCTTTGTAACAAGTAGATCGTGTTTAATGATTCAATTTGAAGAAGGGATCGGAATTTAAGTATATATTTCACTAAATTGGTCCAATCGCCCTTAATTATGGTAAGAAGAATGCGAGTTTCGAGTAATATATCAAGTCAATCGAACTACCTGAACTATATCTTCTATCAACGTGTCTATTGCGTAAGAAAAAAGATTTAAGCTCGTTGCGAGTAAATTGATTACTAAAAATAGACTATTGTTATTCATTAGGATCGAAAAGTATCGTAAGAATATTATTTTTTTTTTCCTTTTTTTTTTCTTTTTTCTGTAAAAGAAAACTGCGTAAAGTACTAAATATCTTTCGATAAAAGTTTAATTATCATTGAAAACTGTTGGGGGAAATAATTTCATTGAAACGTCTCTTTCTCCGAGATATACTTATTACAATGAAACAGCAAGAGTATCAGATGGTAACGATGATAAGGCAACAGCGTCAAAGAAAGGGGGAGAGGAGAGGGAATCGGGGCCACTGTAACGCGATAACAAGCAAATATATCGATGGCTTTCAGCCTAGCCTCTCTCGTTCAAAACTGATTTCGGAAGGATCTCGGGGCGTGACGATCTAAGATCAACTGGCATTGTCGGGTTGCGTGTCTCGATACTCTTCGCTCTCTCTGTGAACGAGGACGTGAACGACCGTGGCGGCGGATTGTCGTCTGAGCAGCGCCGGTCTCGAAGGCGGTGCCGAGTTCTCTGGACTGGGTTCTGTAACGAGTATGCTTACATCGGTAGATTCGATTGGCAGCGGAGCTGGTTCAGGTGATGGTTGTTGCTGTTTCTTTCGGAGGCTACCGCAACGTCTGCTAAACGCTTCTTTGATATCGCGATGCAAGGTGTTCAGAGAGAGTGTCGTAGCGCTTGGCGGGAGTGACCTGCGCTTCGTAGGAAGACTGGGGACTTCCTCGTCGGGATAACTTTCAACGGCGTTTTGTCGGCCGAGTGTCGGACCCCCGATCGACGATCTGTCGTAAGTTATCGTTTATTTTAGTAGTCTCGACGTTTCCCTACTTCTTGAAACAGAGAAGTTCCTCTACGAGAAACAAGTAACAGAAAATTTTGGGGGCTGGGGAATTTTCAACGAGCTCAAATAAGATAAAAAATTTTATTTATTTAGCGAAATTCGCAATTCTGAGCGAGAACTGCAAAGCCAAATTGATATTGTTAAGAAAAAAAAAAAAAAAAATGATAAAGATATAGGTAGAATCATAATTGTTTCATAATAGTTTCAATAGTTTCAGTAGTATTGAATAGTTTCAATTCATAATAGTTTCAAAATCATTTCAATTATAAAAGGAATGTGTTGAAAGATAAAAAGGCATTGTACTTCAAAAGATAGATGAACAATAATTGTAGGATGTGCAAATGAAGAATTTAACACATGACTTGTCATTTTCAAGTATAGTGATTTACGCATAAGAATATATTAATCTTAATATATTAATATTATACATTAATATTAATAACATTATATATTAATCACCTTGTTAATTTTCTTTTGCAAGTTATCATGCGATTAAATTTGAGAGAAATTGAAGAACAAAAATTACCAATATTTGATGCATATTTTCAATGCATATTTTACTTATTTTTGTTGAAGCAGTTCTCAAAGTCAAGAGTGAGAATTTCACAGAAATGTACACAAGATTTAGCCACGTAAACGATATTTATAAAAAATTCATTTACAAAACTGACACGACAAGCACTTCATTTTCATCTTATTTTGGCTTGCGTCCAAACCGCGTGATCCTCCCCCCAAAGTTTTCTCTTATCCTATAGATGATAAAAACTGATTTTATTTTGAAATGAAATTCGGAATGAAAATGACCAGAAACAGATAGGTAGAAGGAGAAGAGAATGCAAACCTAGTGTGTAGATCAGAGGAAGTGGCAGAAGCAACAGAGGAACCGGTAAACGATTGCTGTTCCGCAGTCGGCGAGGGACGGGATACGGTCAGAGCGGGAGGAGGCAGGTCCTCGTGAGTACCGGTGGCGCCGGAGAGCAACAGCAGAGGTAAGTTTGGAAAAAGCCACGCCGAAGCTGTACCGAGCTCGCTGAAATCGCTGGCGTCGCTGGCCCTCGAGGACTTGCGACTACTGGCTCGGCTACCTCTATGAACATGTAGAAAAGCCGATACTTTGCCACTCCATCCACCCCCGCCCCTACCCTCGTTCCCAGCACCAGGACTCGACGTTTGTGTCTGCGAGTCCACTTCTTGTGCCATTCTTTCGCGTTCCTTCTTCGCCCTGGACACAATGACACATCTCATTGCGATGATAATGGAATTTTACAAATAACATTTTTATAAATTATTGTTTTGAACGTTTTCATTGTAACAATTTATTTCGTAAGGATTTTTCTTTTTAATATAACAAATTTTTGATGAGATAATAAGTATTAAAATTGTAAATAAAATAATTTTACTATTGAATAATTGTAGTTATTATTAGAGATTTTGAAATTTTTCATTATAAATATAAAATTTACGTTTAAAAAAATAGTAGTATAATTAATATAATAAATAAAATATATATAAATAATATAAATAATATAATAACATAATATAATATATAATAAAATATATATTATAAGATAATAAAAATATATTATTATATATATAATATATTTGAGTTTAAAATTTTTTATTATAAATATAAAATTTATGTTTAAAAAAATAGTAGTATAATTAATATAATAAATAAAAAATATATAAATAATATAATAAATATATAAATAAATATATAAATAAATAATATAATAACATAATATAATATATAGTAAAATATATATTATAAGATAATAAAAATATATATTGTAGATAATAAAATATATATTATATATATTATATTATTATATATATAATATATTTGATTTTAAAATTTTTTATTGTAAATATAAAATTTATGTTAAAAAAAATAGTAGTATAATTAATATAATAAATAAAAAATATATAAATAAATAATATAATAACATAATATAATATATAATAAAATATATATTATATATATTATTATATATTAAATATATATTATTAGATAATAAAATTTAAATTTATATTTAATAATTTTTGATAAAATAATTAAACAAATAAAATATGAAAATAATTGAGATTATATATAAAAATAATAGCGATGATGGTTTAATTAAATAAATATTTATTGATATAAAAATAGTAAAAAAAATAAAATACATTAATTGATTTGATAGATTAAAAGAAATTTTAAATAAAAATAGATTAATTTTCTATCGTTCTAGAAACGTTTTAAATAAAAATAGATTAATTTTCTATCTTCGTCACAAAATACACAAAATATCGAAGATACAACCAAGAAGGGAGTGACTCTACGTGAAGAAAGTATAGAATAAAATTTTTTCATTTAAGTTATTACTTCGAATCAAGTTTGAAAATTCATGTACATTTGAATTTCGCTAATTCTGGACTCTGTACGAGAGACTAACTGATTGGAAGATGGTCTACCTGCGAAAGTAAGTGAAAATAAGTGAAAAACGTGAAATATAATTTTTCAATTTAAGCTTCATTACCAAGAAAACGTTGAATATATTCGGTTCAAAATTAGTAAGTTTAGTAAATGTGTGATTTGACAAAATTTTAAATTATGGTTTTAATTTAACTGAAATATAAATTTTAAGGCCACGTCTTAAAATATTTATAGTAAACAATATATATTATTAAAAATCAATTCTTAAAATATAATAATAAATTTAATTTATATTTTAAATTTTAAATTATGCTTTCAATTTCTCGAAAAAGTTCTACGCTACACTTTTGACTTACTTTCACAGATAGAATAATTTCCTATTCGTTATTCATTCCTGGCCAGAATTAATTAAATTTAAATACAGTTGAGAAATTTTAAACTTGATTTTCTGAGCGTTAAGTGAAAAAGATTTATTCTTTATTTACGATTTATTTTTTTTTTTTTACGCAGTGTCACTATTCTTCTCGGTTGTGTCTTCAAAACTGATATGCAATGCCCTCATGGATTTTGGATTTTGACTTGTAATAATTATTCGGAACAGTTTTGTGTGATAACTTATGATAATTATCCGCAAAAGAGGAGATCTCGAAATATGTTGTCAAAGTCATCATTTCGAATAACTTTTTCCTATACACGTTACTCGAACTTATGTACGTTTCCGAAATGTGTGCAAAAATATTTTTAATACTACGTTTATACATGTAATTTTTGTATTAAAGATTTTGTATTAATTTGTATTAATTATAAATTTCAAAATTAATACAAATAAATTTTGTATTAATTCTGTATTAAAAATTTAAATTGAATAATTAATTTTAAGTTACATAACTACACTCTCATCACACTAGAAGATACAGTTATTCAATCATTATTTCAAAATGATGGTGAAAGCCACTGACTTATCTATCTTAAATCAATATCGATCATTTTTTAAAATACATAGTAAATAAATAAATAAATAATACAATATCGGTATTAATTTAGGCTAGAATAGTCTAATCAATTAGGCTAAATTGAATTGACGTTGTCATATTGAAATAACTTACAAAAATCAATGTTAAAGAAAAATCATTGAAATCGGTGAAGTTTAATCTTTTGCGCTGGAATGACATGCCGAGCACGTCGAAAATTTTTTGTCCCAAATTGCAATATTTTCTCAGTTTCAGGCAAAACAAATGATAAGTTTATTACTTCTTAATAATTTCTATCCAGTGATATCATACCGACGAGTTCAAAAGAAAAAGAAAGCGACAAATTATTGTGTACGGTTCGGTCACTCGTTATGGTCCGCGAAACAGTTGCCAGCGCAAGAGGTTAAAAGGATAACATACAAAGTGAACCAGGCAACTGGTGATCACTTTGAACATTTTCGTCGCTTTTGAAGAGATGAAAGAACTTTGCTAGTAAAAATTGTTTAGTACAGAAGGGACCATAATATGACAGTAATAGTCCTTTTATGGATGGAGGAATTTATGATCATTTCAAAGTTACCTGCACTTCTTTCAATGGAATGATATATAAAAAAAAGTATTCCTATAAAAAAAAAAAAAAGTATTAATAAAAGTAGTAATAACTTATGCATTAACTTGGGAGATACTTTAATCTTAATTCTGTAAAATCTATTGTATGAAAAACGAGGAGAGACAGACAGAGGCTCTTACAGTCTTTATTTTTTTTCATGCATAGATTTAAAGTGAAATTAAAGTTAAAATATCTCCTGAACTATTAATTTCCTCGATACAGATAGTTCAAATAGAAGATAAAAAAAGAATATAGTGTATTTCCATTTAAAAAAGTGAAAGTGACCCAAAACTCCTTCAGCTACAAAAGAAGTATTATTATCGTCATACTGTGATCCCTTCTACATATACTAAAACAAAGCTTTTTCACGTCTTCGAAAATAGTGGAGATATTTAAAGTGATCCACACTGTGAATACTTTTACAAATATCTCGAAAAACTAGAGCCGAACGACAGTAATACGTACCTATAGGAGAAGAATTAATGTTCAGAACAACAACCTTGACAACATATTTCAGTCATTGAGATCGACGAAGTCCGAATAATTACAAGTTCAACATCAATTATTCCTCCGAAATATTTATTAGAAAACTGCAACAGTTACTCACGTTATGTATTCTCTGATCGTGCGTTGAATCAACCTGGCTGCTTTGTCCTGGCGTTTCCACATTCTCGTCGAGGAGACGATCTCAAGCTCTTTACGCGTGGGGAACTGTTTCTTAAACTTAATGTCCATCTGTTCCTGCAGCTTTCGAAAGTCTTCAGACTCCTCTACGTGTCCGAGGACGTGCTTGACAAGTGCGTGCAGAATGTCCAGACAATGAATCTTATTACCCTTTGCGATAGGAAGATTGAAACTAACTAGCGCAACCATATTGGGCTTGGAGATTCCCAATGGCGGGTCCAGGCTTGCTATGAAATCGCTTAACTGCGAGAAATTTATGAACTGTGTCGCGTGCGGATCGTACCTACGAATTAATCACAGTTAACCACGCGTGTTTAGCGGATCTCTGGTTTTCGAGTGAGCAACCGTGACCGGCGAGGGCCGGCGTGAGTTCTTACTTGGACCATCGTATGTAAAACATCTCTAAATCATCCTCGACAATACCGATCTCCTCTTCCTGATGTGCCTGATTAAAGTTCTCGAGGATAATGGCAATGTACATGTTGATAACAATCATGTAGCTGATTATGATGAAAGAAGTGAAATATGTTATCGCCAGGAGAGGGTATCCGCAGTTCCCGTTCATCTGCCGACTGGTCGGCGTCGGATCGCAATCCGGCGGTTGCACCATCAACGACTCTAACACATCGTTCCAACCGGCCGATGTCATTAATCGAAACAGTAATTGCATGCTTCTACCAAACGTTTCGAAATTTACCTACGGAGAACGAAGGGAGGGGGGGAAAAAAAAACGCAGACAGAAACAAAAAAAAAAAAAGAGAGAGAGAGAGAGAAAAAGATCGCAATTAGCATCGTCGTGACGGACAGCGTGTCTCATCGAATAAAAGTACAGATTCAGATGGAAACGAACGAGATTAACCACTTGCGCTGGAAATTTTTCGTCCGAAAAATTGCAATCAATCCTCGGTTTTAAGTATAACCGAGGCGAAAAGAAAGCGACGAATTTGTCGCGCGTTACGGCCGCCGGCCGCTCGTTACGGTCCGCAATTCAGCCGCCAGCGCAAGCGGCTAAACGTTTGTGTTGATACTTTACTCACCATGTCGTCGAGTGCGCCTTGCTTTTTAACGTGACCAAAGACCGACATGCCGATAATGGCATAAATGAAAGTAATTAGAGCTAACAGGGCGCCGATGTTGAACAGCGCCGGAAGACTAACCACCAGTGCGAACAGCAGTTTACGAATACCTTTGGCTGCCTTTATCAGCCTTAAGATTCGACCGATTCTGAACACTCTCACGACTCGCAGGAGCGTCGGGGACACCGGAAAGTCTACCATAATGTCCTCCATTAATATTCCTAATATCGAGGCCAGCACGAGGAGGAAATCGAACAAGTTCCACGGCACCGTGAAATAGTGATAACGGAGCCCAATTATCTTCACGATCGCCTCTAGACCGAAAACGGTCGTGAAAAATGCGTTCGACACTTCGAGAACGAAGAAGATCGGATGAGGCTGATCGTAATGCTCGATCCCCATCGTCAGCATGTTGAGGAATATCAAAATGAAAATTGCTATTTCGAATCTGGAAACATCGTAGTTTGTTGTTTATAAAAAGCAAGCTGTCGACGAGTTTTTTTTTTTTTTTTTTTTTTTTTGAGAAAAAGAAAAAAAAAAAAAAAAAAAAAAAAGAAGAAGAAAGAAAAGTCTGTAAACTTATATTCGTTACCTGCGTGAATTCGATAGGTCGTAAAACATTGCGAGGATTTGATTCATCGGACGCTTTATCACTTTCTGCGGCTTTTTACGGCCGAGTTTTTTCATGGCAGTGTAGTAGTGTTTTTGACTTTCGGTCAAAAACATTTCTAGCACCCCACCTTCGTACTGAAAACAGGGATAAACAAGGATGAGAACGAGAGAAGGGCGAGAGGGGGGGAGAAATGCTTCAGCGTTCGATGAAATTACAATTTCTCAATCGGTGTTTTTGTTCGATCGGATGGTTCTTACGTTTCCTTACCTTTTTCTTCAACATGTTAAAGTTGTCTATAATTACTCCGATAAAGAGGTTCAGTGTAAAAAAGGAGCCGCAAACGATAAATATCACAAAGTAGAAATATGCGTAGATGTTCGCTTCTCTCTGAGGCTGAAGGTCGACGCCTCTCGCGTCCACCGCGTCCTGCATCACCTCCATCCACCCTTCGAACGTGGCTACTTGAAACAGGGCCAGGTAAGCGATCCCCACGTGATCGAACGTGATTTTACTGTTCTCCCAGGAGTAGTTCTTCCTCAGACAGTCGTCTTTCGTGTTTACGATCTGAGAAGCAATCGGTTCGAGTCGATTCGAGTTCTACCCTCGTTCTGTTCTTTCTTTCTTTTTTTTTTTTTTCTTTTTCTCATTTCAGTTCGACGTCTCTTCGATGATCGAAGCAGAGGAGATGAGAAATGCTCTTACTTACCGATATGTCCAACAATTCGCCGTACTCGTCGACGCATTTGAAAAACTTGCCGCCGAAAAATTGCACACCCATAATAGAAAATATCAGCCAGAACACGAGACAGACGAGGAGCACGTTGAATATACTAGGTATCGCATACATCAACGCGTTCACTACGATCTAGCAAGGAGAAAAAAGAAAACAGCCCGATACTTCTAAAAATCTCTCAAGCCTTCGAGTCGGTGTGTTTCTCTACCAGCAATCTACCAGCAGTAGTCTACAACAGGAATCTCTTACCCTCATGCCTTGCCATCTCGATATCGCTCTCAGTGGTCTCAGTGCTCGCAGAGTTCTCAGCGACCTCAGCACTTTCAAATTTTCGTTCTCCTCTATCAACAGACTAAACGTCGACACCTGTTCAAATGAAAGATTACTGATTACAGATCGTTGAAAAAGATCACGTCCCGGCGTTCTTCGTCATCCAGAGATTAATTAACATGCTGTTTGTAGGAAGCTGCAAGCGTTCGAAAGCGACCGCCGTGAATTCTGTTACAACGCGTTTTGCTCGTTTGCACGACTAAAACGAAAACGGCTACAAATGTTCGGCGTCTTTCGTACAGGCACAACGTACAAGTATAAATACGAGGGATAGTGACTAAACGAAAACTGAGCAGCTACTTTCACTTTCATAGCAGGCTGGCGAAACTGCTGAAATGCCGTGCAAAGCTGTGTGAATACTCGTGAGACTCATTTCAAGCATTTTGCAACTAGTCGGGGATTGCACTATTTCTGTCAAATCTTGCAGTGTCTTCTGTCAAGTTTGCACGCTGTAAAACCAAAAAAAAAAAAAAAAATGAATAAGATCAATCAACGTGTAACGTTTAATAGTGAATGTATCTTCAATTTGTTGTAATTTAATATTGAATTTTTAAATTTTTTGGCAATTCTAAGCACTCAAAGTAGATATTAAGTAGATCAAGTGGAAATTTTATGATATGGCTACGAATATGTAAAGCTGGAAATTTTTGATTTTGTACATTTCTTGAAATTTTCCTTTATTTTATATTATGCCAAAAAAAAAAAAAATATATATATATATATATTTTTGGTATAATATAAAAAGGTTACAAAAAGTATTGCAGCGAACAACGATGGAAAATAGTGCAATTTTAGTCTACATTATGAATATTATGAAATGAAAAAGTGCGCAAAATATAAACTTACAATTGCTGTGTGAAAATTAATAATAAAATGAGCTATGGACGTACAGAGTGGTCACATTTAAGGCCACCTAAATATTTCTTCGAATTACGATGATGTAAGAAACATTTTTTGCCTAATACGAATGGCTAGGAACGGGTAAGAATATTTTCTTCAAGGTCACTTTTCTTCAAGGACCTTTCAAGATCATTGATGTTCTTTTCATATAACTATATATTTTTTTATCGCGTAGCTAGTGAAAAAATACGTTGTATGAAAGAAAATAAAATAAATACATAAAAAATACATAAAATAAATAAATACATAAAAAATACATAAAATAAATAAATACATAAAAAATACATAAAATAAATAAATACATAAAATAAATAAAACAATAATAACAAATAAAAATAAAAACATAGTTGCATGAAAAAAAAAACATCAATGACCTTGAAAAGTCCTTGAACAAAAGTGACCTTGGAGAAAATATTTTGAATACCATTCGTATCAGACAAAAACTATTTTTTACATACATCGTCACAATTCGAAGAGACATTAAAAAAATTAAAAATATTAAGAAAAATATTAACCATCCTGTATATACAGGCTGTCTCACGTAACACTTTTCACAATTTTTCCAAGTGTTTGCGATAATCTGACAAAAAAATGTTTTCAACAAAAATTGATCCGTGCTCGATTAGCTATGCAGTGCAACAAATTTTTTTTTCAGTAATTGTCCAGGTTACTTTTGGTTTTTTAAATGGCACTTTATATTTTTGACTTGACAACATTGTAGCTGGTATCTAGACGAATTCAACGACCTAGTATACAATGGCCCTCGGATGATCTTGAAGGCAAAGGAGTGAAAATTTCAACAAAAAGTGACAATCAGCCACGAATAGGTGATAATATCTTGTGTTTATTATTAAAACTACAGGTCGTTGAATTCGTCTAGATACAAGCTACCAATGCTACCAAGTCAAAAATATAAAGTGCCATTTAAAAAAAAAACGAAGGTGACCTCGACAATTATCGGAAAAAAAAAGAATTTTTTCTTTGTTGCACTATACAGTCAATCGAACACGCATCAACTTTTGTTTAAAATATTTTCTTTGTCAGATTGTCGCAAGTAGTTGAAAAATCGTGAAAAGTGTTACGTGGGACACGATCGGGCAATAATTGCTGAAATTGTGAAGAATTGAGACTAAGCGTTGAATGATTGAATGCGACATATTAATTTGGCACGTACCTGAGTCCGCGAGGCGACATATACAACAAAAATTCAGAAAGAAACACGTAAAAATGAAGGAGACAGCGAGAGAGAGAGAAACAAATACAGCGGTACCGTGACACGAGTATGTCACGATCGGCGGGAACGAAAAATTCCATGCAGCAACGATGGACGTCAAGAAGAACACGCGCAAATACACACACGCACACACGCACACACGCACACACACACACACACATATACGTATATACGATTGAAACCGATGCTGCTTGCATCGATTAATAGCTCTACTTACAAAGACAATTATAAAATCCAAGATTGTCCAAAAACTGGTGAAATATTTGCAGAAACCCAGAGCTAACCACTTGAGCAGCATCTCGATGCTGAAGAGCGCGCAGAAGCCGAGATTGGTCCAATAGAGGATCTTCTTCAGAAACGGGTTATCGTCTAGATAAATATCCTCGAAACAGAGGGTTATGGAAGATGCGAAAATTAAAACTAGGATCATCCATTCGAACCCGGGCGTATCGACGACCGAGAGTATCATCGTTCGCATTTTGATCCACTTTTTGCCGATGGCCGTCGCGATACACCGATCGATGCAGGTACACCTGTGCAGATACAACTTGCTGTCACGCTCGATTTTCATCTCGATGGAACGTTAGTTAGATTCGAGAGAAGCGGGGATAATCTTACTTCTGATAACACTGTCGTGGAAAGCAGTCTTGCGGCTCTTTGCGCCGGTTGCTCCTTCCAAATCCCGGGAAAGAGCCCATGCCGTCGATGTATTTCCCTTTGCTGTCCCTCCTCCCGCCGACCGTCAGCTCGTCCACGTAGCTGACGAGCGCGTGCCAAGGTCGTTTCGGCACCCGATCCTCGTGTCGGGCAGGGAACGGATCCCTCTGAGGCAGCATCGCGACGCTCTCCTCCGCGGCTGCTTTGCTCGAGGACGAGCCTTTCGCAACCTCCGGCGCATCTCGACACTCCTCCTCCTTGCTCTCGTTCGCTTCGATCTCCTTCGCCTCGCTCGAGTAATTGTTCTCGTCGCTGGGCGAACCGTCGTCTTTCTCGCCCTCCTTCTCCCATTGCTCCTCCGTCTGAGACTGAGAGTACACCGGGTCGTAAGTAAAAACGGGCTGATTTAAACTTTCTTGGTAGGATCTGTTGTAAACGTTGTCCGTTGGAAGGCTGAGTACAGTCTCTTGAATGGCGTATTTAGTCTCGTTGTCGGATCGGTCCATCACGCGCCGCACGATCTTCTCGAAACGTGGATCTCTCCCCTTGCCTCCTCTGGCCTGCGTCAGCCGCGAGCATTTGTTCTTCCGTATGATCGAACGGATCCGATCGAACGACCTCGCGAGCTTCGACTCCTCGCCGACCTCCTCCTTCTTCTGCTTCAACTCCTCCGAGTTGAAGCTGTTGAGCAGCAAGGCGAGGAAAAGATTCAACACCATGAAATTACCCATGACGAGCGCCGGTAAAAATATGGCGAAGCAAGCCTCGGGGCCGTCCTCCTGCTCGGCCCGCATGCAATCCCACAGCGGCTCGATCCATTCGCCGCACAGTATGCGAAATATCATCATGAACGAGTGAAAGAAATCGTTGAAGTTCCACCGTGGTACCGGGTCCGGGTAAAACTTGTCCAACGTGTAGTCCTTACTGAACAACTGCATGCCGATCACGGCGAATATATAGATCACAATCACCAGGACTAAGGTGAGGTTGCCAAGGGCGCCGATCGTCGAAATGATAATGCTCAGTAGAACCTTCATCGTGGTCCAGGACTGTGCCAGTTTTAACACACGCAGAAGCCTCAGTCCGCGTATCACGGAGAGGCCGTCTACCAGCTCGAAGGTAAGATCTATCAGAGACGCTGACACTATTATCAAATCGAAATTGTTCCATCCGTTGGCGAAGAAATCTTTGCTCAGCGCCAACAGCTTCAGCAAGCATTCGAAGGTGAAGATACTGGTAAACACTTTATTACCGATGTTGAGCGCCTGTCGTATCGACTCGCTCATCCCGTGATGCTCCATCGCCAGGAAGCCGGTGTTCAGGACGATGCACAGCGTGATCGTCAACTCGAATAGCGGATCTCTCACTACCTAGATACGAGCCACTGGTCAATCGACGAGAGTCGAGCGTTTTCTTTCTTTTTTTTCTTTTTCTCTTTTTTTCCTTTGCTACATTTAACTCTGTTCGTATTGTGTTTTGTTTATTAATA
Source organism: Frieseomelitta varia (assembly GCF_011392965.1). NCBI lineage: Eukaryota > Metazoa > Arthropoda > Insecta > Hymenoptera > Apidae > Frieseomelitta > Frieseomelitta varia. Next base: position 619,427 of record NW_025108984.1, read on the forward strand.
ATCGGTTCGCTATCCGTTAATGTATCCGCAACGAATATCGAACTCATTTAAATAGAGATACTTGCGTTCATTCCCGAAGACGCTCCTCTCTCGAAGACGCTACTATTTACCTTCTGGCATACCTACCTTGTACAAACAATTCTGAAATCGCAGCCAACCCTCGTAATCTATACAGCATTGGATGCATTTTTCACAGTTTCTATCCGGAAGACCATCTGGAATTTATAATAACGAGGCATTGTAGTTGTAATTATATCGTGTCTTGTTGAATGAACACCACCGTGCGTAAATAAAAGCTCGATATTTTTGTTTTGACGCCTTGAAAATAGCGATTTTCTACTGACAATTTTCTGCATTTTCAAATTTCACTCGTTCGTTTTAAAATTTCAACAATGCGGTGCCATCCAGTTATTATAATATCATAGCTACTCTCTCTTTCTATCAATATCTGTTAATTAATCATAATTGTATATATTAAAGCTACTATTAAATTTACTACTTTTAAATTGTATATATTGAAGCTACTATATTAAATATCATACTCTTTCTATCAATATTTGTTAATTAACTATAATTGTATATATTAAAGCTACTATATTAAACATCATAGCTACTCTTTCTACCAATGTCTATTAATTAACTATAATTGTATATATTAAAGCTACTATATTAAACATCATAGCTACTCTTTCTACCAATATCTATTAATTAACTATAATTGTATATATTGAAGATTAAATTAAAGAGATCCATTTGAATCGCACTTTATATTGCAATAATTTAGAGGTGTCCAAATATTTATGCACGGTAGTGTATCATACAGAATAAGTCTTGTAACATGACGATTTGAACTATCGTATGAAAAAATATTGCTTTTTTTATCGAGAGATCATTTTCAGTTTTTTAAACTGAACGATATATTTTTTGATCCATTAATCGATACTCTTTGTAAAAAAGTATTAACCTACGTATATTATATTTCAAAAAAACTATTAACGTAGAAGATACTTCAACTTTAATCTGTAATATAATATGATGCTTCGTACAATACTTGTCCTTCATGCATAGATTTTATAAAATTGAAGTTAAAATCTCTCTCTCTTTCTCTCTTAATTAATAATTATTTGACACACATAGACTGATACTTTTTCACAAAGATAATCGAGCCGAAGATGACCTTTTTCTTACAATAATTTACGAGCTACCTCAAGCCTTCAAGCGTCGTGTTACGAAAACTCACTCTAAATGAATAAAAATCGTTGCTCTACCTAAAATAACAATGTGCGACAAATACTCTGGTGGCAAGGTGTACATCTGCTTCTTCGTTTTCACACCGTTGCATTTAAACACTCGAATCTCTCTAGCAGTTCCACCAGCAAGTGAAACAGGAACGTTCGTGGGCGCTCGAAGATATCCGCCGGAATGGGTCGCCTGCGACTTTTCTCGTTCGTTGTCGACGTCCATTTCATTGTTCACTTCATTTTTCGCTCCACCGGCGTTCGTTTCAACACTGACGTCGGCGTTGTTGCTAGCAGGTGTCCTCTCCTGCCAATTGGCCCTCGACTCTTTGTTGTCGCGTCGATCATGCTCCTCCACAGACGTGACGTCGTCGCCGTCGTGGTCGTCGACAACACCCGAGTCGTCCAACGATGACTGTTGATTGCTGTTGTTACTTGCTTGTCGGGAATGAAGCATCCCGCGATTCGGCGCCAATCGGTGAACCCCGTTGTTCTCCGCGGTTCGTGGACTGACATTTTGCAGAAGTAAATGAGACGGTCGAACGGTCGAGTGTCTTGGACTCGGGTTCGGGCTTGGTGTCACCGACCTAATTGTCGAGAAAATTATTACATTTAATAAATATCATTCAATATATAACACATGGTATTCCCGGGTTAAATCGCCAAATTTTAGATATGAATTTAGGACCCTAAAACAAATATGTACATATAAATCGTTATTGTACAGTAAGTTACTGTCACATCCAAATTATTATTATTATTACACTATTTTTTGAACCTTCTTATATTTGTAAATTTATGTCGAAATGCTCTTGGTCAAATGCATTGTTAAAAAATACAAAAATAAACACGTTGTTTGTATCTCTACTTAACAAACTTAACCTCTTGCGCTGGAATGACGTGCCACGCACGTCGAGAATTTTTTGTCGCAAATTGCAACATTTTCTCAGTTTTAAGTGTATTTAAATGTAACCCAGGCAAAACAAGTGATGAGTTTATTACTCCTTAATAATTTCTATCCAGTGATATCATACCGACGAGTTCGAAGGAAAAAGAAAGCGACGAATTACTGTATACGGTTTGGTCACTCGTTATGGTCCGCAATCAGTTGCCAGTGCAAGTGGTTAACCTCTTGCGCTGGAACGACGTGCCACGCACGTCGAGAATTTTTTTGTCCCAAATTGCAACATTTTCTCAGTTTTAAGTGTATTTAAATGTAACCCAGACAAAACAAGTGATAAGTTTATTACTTCTTAATAATTTCGATCCAGTGATATCGTACCGACGAGTTCGAAAGAAAAAGAAAGCGACAAATTATTGTGTACGGTTCGGTCACTCGTTATGGTCCGCGAAACAGTTGCCAGTGCAAGTGGTTAACCTCTTGCGCTGGAACGACGTGCCACGCACGTCGAGAATTTTTTTGTCCCAAATTGCAACATTTTCTCAGTTTTAAGTGTATTTAAATGTAACCCAGACAAAACAAGTGATAAGTTTATTACTTCTTAATAATTTCGATCCAGTGATATCGTACCGACGAGTTCGAAAGAAAAAGAAAGCGACAAATTATTGTGTACGGTTCGGTCACTCGTTATGGTCCGCGAAACAGTTGCCAGTGCAAGTGGTTAACCTCTTGCGCTGGAACGACGTGCCACGCACGTCGAGAATTTTTTTGTCCCAAATTGCAACATTTTCTCAGTTTTAAGTGTATTTAAATGTAACCCAGGCAAAACAAGTGATAAGTTTATTACTTCTTAATAATTTCGATCCAGTGTTATCGTACCGACGAGTTCGAAAGAAAAAGAAAGCGACAAATTATTGTATACGGTTCGGTCTCTCGTTATGGTCCGCGAATCAGTTGCCAGCGCAAGGGGTTAAGAGTTGGAAATGAATAACATTGATATAACTGTGTTTCTGAGATTAATGCTTGTCTCCAAGCTGAAGGTAATCATTTTGAGCAACGTATGTAATTACAATTATTTTTAGTAATAAATACTACAATTTTCTTTAGTAATACGTAACAAACCTGAATTATTTCGATGGCATGCGTTACCAAGTTCTACAACTTTAATAGTAAATATCTCTTGAAGAAAACATTTACGAGCAAACTTATACAGGAGAAATTTGTTCGTTTTACGATCCTAAATTGATATCTATATAAGGTTTGGCTATGTAATTAAATTGTTAATGTGACGATTTCTTTTTCTTGTCGACAGATATTCTGAATTCTCGCGGCGACAGAAAGCGTACCTGCTTGGCACAGAGCCACTTTTATCCTGTCCAGACGAAGCAGAACCGGCAGTGCTTCTCCCACGTCTTCGTCTCCGTGTTTTCTTGCGCGTGTAACTACTAAGAAGAACTCCTTTCCTCGCGTCTAACTTCTTCTGCTTCTCTTTGGCAAGCGTCTTCACATTGATCTTTGTCGGGTCGAAACTAAACGTCGAGTCCTCGCGATGGTCGGTTAAGTCTTTCCTTCGTTCCTGTTGCAAGAGGCACGAAAGTCGAAAGTATGTGACTAATACAATTGGCTAATTTGCAAGTACCTCGTTTGTAATCTCGGCTTCCTCCTCGTAGCTCAGCGCGACGACAGCGAGCATCAAGTTGATCAGGTAAAACGAGCCGAAAAACACGACCACCGTGAAGAACGAGACGCTGATAGGTCCGCACGCCGACAATACCTAAGAACCGACCGAAGATTATACCTTTTCACCTCAAACACTTGTTGTCGCGAAGACGTCACAGGCCGCTTGTTGGCAAAAGCAGTCACTCGTGCGGAAAGAAGGGAAAATTGGCAAACCTACCTTATTGTAGACGTCTTCCCAATAATCCAGAGTAATCAACTGAAACGTGGTGAGCATCGACCACAGAAAATTGTCGAAATTTGTATACCCGTGGTTTGGATTCGGGCCAACGCAAAGGCAGATGTAACTTTCGTTGCAGTGTCTGAAACACAGGAAAGGGATTCCTCGCAGTTAGAATCAAGCTGTCAGCCGGAGCAGCCGCGCGCAATAACGAACCAAGTTTGGCTAACCTGGCGCCAGTCGCGTTACCGCAAATTATTGGCTCTTCGTCTTCGTCGAATGCCCAGTTGGACGAGTTCCAAGTCCACCTGTGGACGATACAAGATATCGGTTAATACCTCTTGAAAGTCAACGAGCCATTGTCTCTCAAGCTGATACATATATGCATACATATATAAATACTCGTGCAAGAGCAACATGCATACACATCTAGGAGGAGTCATGTTATACGTACTCTCTCCAATCGACTTGCGTGTTGTTTAATTCCAAATTCTTCTTCACACATTTATTCCGCAGTTCGCCCATGTAGACTTGTAGAGCAAAAAGTGCAAAAACCATCAGGCAAAAGATCGTGAGCGTCATTACTTCGGCAAGTTGCTTAAAACTATGTAACAATGCGTTGATGATGGTTTTTAAGCCTGAAAGAATATCGGACGAACGATTAATTCTCACAAATTTTTCACCTCTTTACATTCTTACAATAGAATATGTTTTCTAATTTCTTATTATTTAATACTAATATAATTAATAACGTAATAATATGACATATTATTTAGTAATAATTATGTTATTAATATAATTATATTAGTTATATATTAGTTACATTATTATATTATTATCTTATATAATAATATAACATCACTCCATTATTTGATAAAATTTATCAGTACTTATGTATAATATTATGATAAATTGCTGCTTGGTCCTTAATGGTAACACTATATTTGGTACATGGTACAAGCGTCAAGCTAGTTGTGCAAGAGATTTGGAATTAAAAATTAGAAATTCAAAGTATTGATAAAACTAGTTATTCTTCGTTGAGAAAATATGCGTGTTAAAATATGTTCGTGTTGTATTTCAGGAAAAATTCTACTTACAACTTTAAACATGGATTTAAAAAGAAAAAGAAAGACGATATTAATGCGGTACTTGACACCGGGAGGATCTTCAGAGAGATTCACGTGTCTCTAAATATCGATCGCCGCTCAAATGATTCTCATTTAAATTGCTGAAAACTCCGGCTAGATTACAATACCATCTGTTATCTGCAATGCCACGTACTAATTAATTTCTTGGCGCATGCTTCCAAGCTTGTAAGTAGAATTTTGCATTAATAAATTCATTTAAAATAAACGCGTTTTAAGTTTACGGCACTCTCTCCAATGAAATTAAAGCGGAGTGCTTTTGCTCGCAGACTAATTATTCTTACTAACTCTTTTTTCTTCTGTGGTGAAATATTACTTTACAAACGAATGTTAAAGAAACTTTTAACGATATTTTCTGCACGCACGAACCAAAAAAAAAAAAAAAAAAACATTGCAATCCCCGTGAAAATACGTGGAGAACCGGTTTTTACGCAGCACATATATTTTCTTCCGATTTTTCGAAAGAAGGAGAAAGAAAAATAGCAGTTCTTCTTGTTCTAGATCTTTACCAGGCATGATCGAAACAGTTTTGAGAGCTCTCAACACTCGGAATGTCCTCAACCCAGCTAAATTTCCTACTTCCATCCCTATGGTCGCATAACCGCTGGTGATCACCACGAAATCCAGCCAGTTCCACGGATTTCGCAAATAAGTGTATTTATTGAGCACGAATCCCTTGGCTATCGACTTGATCACCATTTCGGCCGTGTATATCGCTAGGAATATATATCTAAAAAAAAAAAACAAGAGGCGAGAGGCCGCGTGTTACACGTGCTGACGTTTGTTTAATCCGGAGGGTTGCGCACGATGATACGTGAGAATATGCTTACTCGGCTTCCTCGATAGTTTCCGTCATGGCGAGGAAGGCACAATTTAATATTATCGTAGCCATGACTATGTAATCGAAGTACTGGTTCGTGCTTAAGTAAATACAGTACCGCCTTATGGGATTCCATGGGGAAAATATGAACCAGCTGTTTGTCGCCGTGAATCGGTGAATGTAATTTTTACGAAACCTTTTCGACACTACGCAAAACGTCTGAAACACACGGTACAAGTGATGACGTGAAAATCAGATTCTGTATTATTTACGTGAGTGGAGCCACGTTCATCCGTACTTTGTTCAAACGAGCCAATTAAAATTCGTCGATCGATTTCTATTATTTCTTGTTACTCAAATAAATAGGAGTGGAACAAGGAGATGGCTACCAAATCTTCTCGCCCCCCCCCCCCTCAGATAAACGAGGCTCTACTGCATTTTGCGAAAGTTATTTCCAAAAGAAGATTAACCACTTGCGCTGGCAACTGATTGCGGACCATAACGAGTGACCAAATCGTATACAATAATTCGTCGCTTTCTTTTTGAATTCGTCGGTATGATATTGACTGGATGGAATTTATTGAGAAGTAGAATAAATTTGTTATTTGTTTTACTTAAATATACTCGAAACTGAGGAGATATTGCAATTTTGGGACAAAAAAAAAAGTTCTCGACGTGCGTCATTCCAGCGCAAGAGGTTAAAAAACCAAAAAGAACGAAATCGAATGAAATTTTTAATAATTTAGAATTAAAATGATTAGGAAAGATTCATTGTTCAAAAGAGTATTTATTCAAGGTATTTATTTGTCTCATCTTTAAGTAATCCCAACATTATTCACGAGTTTTGTTGCAACGAATTACAATTGTAATTTTATAATTTTTTTTTTACACGTGTATAGACATCTTTTCTCTTTCTTATAAAAAAATAATCTCAATTCTAACAATTATATAGATTTCTAACACTCTTCTTTGCGTTATAATACACTTTTTTTTAGCTTCTTCTCTCTAGATAATTAAATTTAGTTTTCCTTAAAATGAATATCGTACGTTTTACATCATGTGAATCTTTTCTTAATCAGTTATTTCTTCTGTATGTTAATACCAATCCAATTTTAAATATCTCACAACATTGTCCGAACAATATGAAACCAACGACATAAAGTATATATAAAAGTATGTATGTATAAAAAAATATAAAACTATATGTATAAATATAAATACAATAAATAATTATATTTATATATATATTTTTATATAAAAAAATATAAATACATATATAAATATAAATAAATATAAAATATATATGTATATTTTTGTATAAAAAAATATATAAATATAAATAAATATAAAATATATATGTATATTTTTGTATAAAAAAATATATAAATATAAATAAATATAAAATATATATGTATATTTTTGTATAAAAAAATATATAAATATAAATAAATATAAAATATATATGTATATTTTTGTATAAAAAAATACATAAATATAAATAAATATAAAATATATATGTATATTTTTGTATAAAAAGAATATAAAAATATAAATATATATAAAACGTACCTCGTCGTAGATGAAATTGTCGATCTCCTCGAGAGGCCTGCCGTAGAGTTCGGTTGGAAACGGTTCGTACTTGTTTGGAAGCACCGCACCGTCCTCCACTGACATTCGCCTTTTCGGCTGAAAGCCATAATCTCTAACGAGCTGCACGGTCCTGTTCTCCAACCTGTCGAGGCTCTCCTTCGTGAAGAGTTTCACCGTCTGCTTGTTGTTCCCGGTGGGCGTTTTAATCGACGATTTACAAGCGGCCTGGCCGTCGTCACCGCCGTCCCTTTCGTCTAAAATTTCACCGGCGGTGGCCGTTCTGGGAGTACCGAGCGGATCGACTTGGATCTCCGCGCTTCCGGAATCACCGGTCCCAGAATCGGCCGAGGCGCCAGCCGCCGCTGTCAGAGGCGGTCGTAGCCTCGCGACGTCCCTGGCGGTTCTCGTTGCCTCTTCGTTTTCTCCGGCTGTTTTCTCCGGATTCGTTTCTTGACGCTCGGTTCGTCCCGATCGGCCGCCGGTCTCCTCCTCCGGTTCCGACTCGAATCGATCCTCGCTCTTCAAACGTTCGCCGCGCAGCGCGAGCTCGAGCTCGCCGTTCGAGACGGACGATCTCGAACGCCTGTGACGCCGCGTTTCCTCCGCGTACGAGGTCAACGGATAATTCGGGAAGATCGGCGACGGTGTCTCGCTGTTCTCGTACTCGTGGCCGGTGTACTCTGGCGGGCTGAGGCCCGCATACGGTGGCGGTGATGATTTCTCCACCTCTGGCGGCGAGATCGCGTCGCACTCGCTGGTCTCGCTCGCCGGCGATATGAGTATCGAGGCGGATGTTGTGGCAAACGTCGAGCTATCGTCCGGTTCTCTCCTCCCAGCAAGATCGCCAGTTGAAACATGTATCTTAGAATCGTCGACATCCGGCTCCTCCATCCATATCGTCTGCTCGGACCGTGGGAACTCGAGGAGGGATCCTCGAACGGTGCTGGACGCGTACTCTCCCTGTTGCTCGTGTCCCCTACCGCCGATTCTCTCGACAGGCGATCCATAACGATCTCTTCGCCTGGCGGTGGACTCGTCGAATCTGGATCGGAGCTCGTAACGAGCAGCGGCCGAGGCCTCGCCTCTTCTCAACGGCTGAGGCGTTCTCGATATCCCGATCCTCGAGCGGTCCAACAGCTCGAACTCCTCGGCGATGCCCGCGGGCAGATTTAAACTTCTCTGGCTGCCAATCTCTCGCGGCGATCTCTCGAGTATATCCCGCGCGGGACCGTGAGATCGAGTGGTCTCTCCTGACGATGAGAATCGAACGAGCTCTTCTCTGAAGAGATTCGTCGCGTAAAGGCCCGCCACTCGAGGTCGATTAGCGAAGCCATTGTCCTCGGAGCCGTTGCTCGGAGGGTTGGCAGAACCTTTATATCCCTCACGGCCACCTTGCGAAGGTATCATTGGAATCTTTGGTTCCTCGGCTCACCGAAATTTGTACGTTTCATCGTTGCGGTTCCTACGCAGCAGAGCTGTGTGTGTTTGTGTGTGTGTGTGCGTGCGTGTGTGTGCGCGTGTACGTGTGTGCCCACTTCTGTTTCCGTTTTCTTTCGTTTCTGCTTTCTTTCGCCTTCGCCAGCTCTCGAGTGGTTCGACGACTCATGCACGTTCCTTCGGTTGATAACAATAAACAACAAGGGTACGGGGAACGATCATGATATACTGCTTGCTCGCCGGTTAGGTAGATAAGGTTCTTCTCCTTCAAAATCCTCGCAGCAGCATCGTATCACGGTTATAAGGCAGTTTTCTTCCGCTCGATTTTCATGCTCGATCCACAAATCGTCGTGGACAGCTCTCGTGTTCGTGGCTCTTTTGAAATTTCAAAGGATGCAGCTGCTATTGACTGAGCGCGAACTCGAATGTGTGTCGCGGTACAGTATATAGATTCTTCTTTTTTCGTCGATGACGATCGTGCCACTGCGACGTGTTTCACCACCAAGCGGGTAAGAAAGTCAAGAGGGAAAGCGAAAGCGAGGAAAAGAGTCAGGAATACGGGATGGAGGGCGGAAAATTCGGCAGGGAAGCGAGAAAACGAGAGGCAAGGAACAGCGAGAAAGAGAGAGAGAGAGAGAGAGAGAGAGAGAGAGAGAGAGAGAGAGAGAGAGAGAGAGAGCAGGGAAGGAAGAAGGAAATGCAGAGTATACTCGAAAGAGACGTTGCGTGATTTTTCCTTGACGCTTTTGATGATCGATGTACCCCCTAATCCGGCCTGCTCTGCGATGTCGTCTCCTGGATATCGTTCACACACGATTCCGTGGTTGGTCGCATCGCAAACAGAAAACAAATGCCACCGAGTAACAGGGTGGAATGACAACAGGAAATGACGTAAAATCAGTCTGTTGCTTACTGGTCACTCCAGTATCGTACAACACTCGCGAGTCATAATTACCATCTGTCTTATCCAAGGAGAATCAAAGATCGAGCTCTGAACAGTGTCCCAAATAGGGTGCGAACGAGATGACAACGACGTGCCGACGAACGAGACGAGGAGGAGGACGAAAGGATCGCAGAAACGAGCTGACGAGCCGAGGCTCGGGCGCGTGAAGATGAAAACGGGCGACGATGCTCGGATGAAAATTAATTGAAGGTGTTTCGGCGTGACGGCAGAAACGATGGTAAAGAGAAGGGAAGAAGCAGCGAAGGAGGATTTAATAAAAGAAAGAGAGCTAGAGGAAGAGAGAGGCGAAGATAGAAGTAGAGACGAAGGGAAATGAGAAAGGAAACCGTGGTGTACCCTCGTCATATAGTTCGGCAGATTGTGACTTGAACAAGGGTGCAAAATCACGAACGTCTCCGACGAGAACTGTGACGATACTATGGATGAAGTCGATTCGTTTCGCGCGCGCGCGTATCGAACGACCGAGGAAAACGGCTTTGAGGTCTCTCTTTCCCTGTATAAGCGAATCCATCTAAACCCCAACACAGTCAAACAACTCGTACGCGCACACGCGCAAACGGGGGTTATCGCTACCGCGAAACTAGCGAACCACCAGCCTGCACGAATGCTCTTCGTCACCCTCCACGCTATCCCCCACTCTAGCTACAAACTGACCCCTGCAGGTGATACCGTGGTCAGCAAACACTGCGACTCCTTTCTCTCCCGATATTTTTTCACTTCTTTTTCCCCTTTTCTTCTCTTCCCGTTTTCGTTTTTCAGTCGAAACTTCACGAAGCATTATAATGCTCGTTTGATGGTGATTTATTTAAAAAAAAAAAAAAAAGAAAAAAATAATGATAGTAATAATACACTCGCGTGTACATATGCACCTCGTGAAACTCGCCTTAGGGGAGAAAGTTAACACATAACTAGTTGACTCTTTTTCGTTTTTATTTCCTACTTTCTTTCTTTTCTTCGAATGTTTTTTGAAATATCGCACTCTTCCATTCTAAAATCCGACGATTTCTTTCGCTTCTTTGTGACACACGTGGCGGCACGATTTCCTTTTCCTTTTCGATCGACTTTAAATTTCGAATAAAACGTCCTACTTCCTCAGGCTACATACCTATAACTATAAACTGTCTTTCAAATACTTATTGATTTGTTCTGTTAGCGTTGCTTTTGCTAGATGAAATGTTTGATTGGTATCAATTTTGATTAAGTGTAATACAATGTATTTGTTATTCTCTGAGGGTGAACATATGCTTACTGGAAAATGTCTAGAAATAGCTAATGAGAGTGAATGAATAATTTCATCTCTGATATCTAATTTACAGATGATTATATTTTCTTTCGTTTTTTTTTGGATATTTAACTATACTTTCCCTGTCAAAAATTAACTACTGAGAGAAGCACTAACTTAAATAAAAATAACGATTATTATCAATACTTGTTTATGAGATTTTACTGCCAATAATATTTAAATAATACTTATTTTAACATTTATATTTTAACATTTATACATATGAAGATACGTTTATGTAACCTCAATATTTGTAAAGTTCATTTATATATATATATATATATATATATCTATCGCGTACATATTGTACTATATTTGCATATATACATATGTATATTGGAAATCGACATAATCATAATATAATCTTTTGGTATGCAAGATACCATATCTTCTGAAATTTGTCCTTTGTGTCAGCAGAAACATATTGCTTTGAACATGAATTAATTTTAAATAAAATAATCCATTTTCTTTCGATCATTGTTTATAGAAATTCGATTAAATCTTGTAATTTTTTAATTTAAAATATATAGAGCAAAATCAAGAAAAATCACATTAATTACAATCATATATCTACATACGTATGCATGACGAATATTTAAAAAAACAAAATTGATATTATTCTTAATATTTAAATGCAAATTACTTTCAAAAATCGCTAGCAATAAAATTTCTTGCACTACGCGCCATTCTATCTAGATATATAACATAGTCATACATGTCTTATCATTTAATTCGCTATTTCAACTATAGAAATTCAAAGTTGAAAACATTTAAAATGTTTTTAAATATAATACTACATATAACGTGTTATATGCTGTATTGTTTAAACTGTATAATCAAGTAAGATATAATCTCTCTTTGAATATAATCTTTGAACAACTTAAAAATACAAAGAATTGTAAAAGATATTAAATATTATTAGTGTTGCTCTTTTACTTGTAAAAGAAATTTTTTTTAACATATGGTAAATATAAGTTGGACTGAGACTTGCTCAAATAAAATATATAAAAGCTCGCGTAGTGCAGTGAGTTAAAACTGTTTTACCTATTTATTTCTTCATTTTCAATCACTTAATAATTAAAACAAATTTCTCGTAACGGTTATATGAAAATATCAAAAACCATACTGTTGGTATACTTTAGCCAATCGTTTGGTTGATACCATGCATTATAAAACACTGTGTCTCTCATATATATATTTTTTATATAAATTTTAATTAAACAATACAGAATTAGGATCTTCGTTGTCAAGTTGCTTCACATGTCTCAATACATCCTTCTTTGTAATAACCCCGAGTAGTCGACTACAAAAATGAACGTTAAAAGTTAATATAATCGTATTAATTGAAAACATTACAAATAAATAATAATAAACTAATAAAATAACAAAAATAATTACCCATTATGCGTAACTAGGGTTTGTCTTAATCCCAACTTTCTGAACATATCAACAACAGTTTCCATAGGTGTTTGGTCAGTAATTGTTATTGGAGCCATATCGAGAATTTTTTTCAATTTAAGTGGCGGAGGAGAATGACTTTGAATGTTGTTTCCATTTGTAAATAGAACTAATGATTGTCCAGTAATTTCTTCAGTCATACGTTTAGCATTTGCAATTGCAAGATTTAGATCTCTTCGTAAAACGAAACCAACGAGATATTGCGATTCTTTTGAAACTATGACTGGAAAACCATTGTGCTCTGTTTCTTTTAGTAAATTTTCAACATCCTCGACTGTCATTGAATCTTGAGTAAGAACATGAAGGGCCTCATTACGTCTGAAAATAAGAGTTAAATTTATTAATTATAAAGAAAAATTCATTATAAAGAGAATTTTAACAATCATAACAATAATGATGATGATGATGATGCAATTACTTTGGTTGCATGACGTCAGCTGCAAGAGTAGTATGTTGAAATTCGTCTTTGCTATCAAGAAATGGATATCCGTTCAAACCGATGTGTGCATCATAAATGCCTTGTTTTCCAAGAGCATCGCCAACCCATTTACTTGCCATAGCAGCTGCCATTAATGGTACAATGTATCGTACACCTCCAGTTAATTCAAACATTATTACAACGAGGGAAACAGTCATTCTAGTAACACCACCGAGAACCGCTGCGGCACCAACCATTGCATACAGTCCAGGAGTTATGCAATCAACACCAGTTGAACATGCTTCGCTAAATATCCAAATATGTGGATAATTATATGCAAGTTGCTCCATCCCAATTCCAACGATACGGCCCATTATCGCTCCCAAACAAAGTGATGGAATAAATAATCCGCAAGGTACTTTCATGCCGAACGTAAATATCGTCATAACGAGTTTTAGAATTAATGCTAGAACGAGAAGCCATATCGCTTTGTAGACTCCGGGGCCAGCTGCTGCAACTTCAATTGCTGATTTTACAGCAGTGAAGTTTCTATTGTAGTCACTATATGAACAAAAAGAAAAAAAAAAGAAATGTTCGCTATATAACTTTTGATATATATTTAATATGAACTTTCAAAAATAAAAGAAAACATTTTTACAAACCATAAAATGTCTGCATTTGATACGCCACATTGTCTAAACAGCAAATAAATAAGTTGACTTGTACTCATTCGTGTATATGGATTTGGATATCCAATAACAGCGGTTGCAACTGTTACGATCAAAACTTCAGTAACTGGATATTGGCCTAATTTTGAAGTTTTACGATAACGACACCAAAATAAATTTGCTTTGATAAACAAAGTAGCAATCACACCCTATTAAAAGAAAGAGAAGACAAAGGGCAGAATTTAAAGCAATATTCTTAATTATAGTAAAAGCTTACAGAAAAATAAACTTACACCAATTATTCCAAGCATGACGAAGGGTATCAGCTCAAAAAATATCCAAGGTTTATTATATTCAACGTAGAAAAGCACCGAATGCTCATTGCCAAATGGATTTATAGATCGTAAAATAAAAGCAGCTATCAAGGCACAGAAAAACGATCTCCATAAGGTTTTTAGAGGAAAGTAATAGCTCACCTGAAAAATTTTATTGAATATATATATATTCAATCATTGAACATAACAATCATTCTCCTACCTCTTCAAGACTGAAAAGAACGCCTCCAATTGGAGCGCCGAAAGCAACTGAAACTCCTGCAGCAGCTGCTGCTGACAAAATTTCTCTTTTCTTTGCTTCGTTTCTGCCATATTTCGGAAAAAGATAAGAAAATATATTTCCTATGCAACAAGCTATGTGAACCATCGGTCCTTCCTTGCCTAAATTCAAACCCGCTGAGACCGATAGAATCAAACCTACTGATTTAATTATCAATGTCCACTTTCCTAAATATCCACGAATAATAAATCCACTTAGGATGGTCTTTATCTAAAAAATTATTCTTAAATGTAATTTAAAATAACTTCTTCGCATTTTCTGCTTTTTATATATGTACCTCAGGAATTCCAGAACCACAAGCATACGGAGCAAACATTCTTACTAATGAGGCGGAAAGTGAAGCAAATAAAAGAGCCCAAGCGATGTAAAACATATACGAGATCATGTAAGGACCTGCACCGTCTTTTGATTGACTAAATACTTCTGGCCACGTCCACCACTAAAAAAAGATCACAAGTGCAAATTAACACGTTATAAAATAAAAGAAAAAAATAATAATAATAAAGTAAATACCTGAGAGCAGTTACCACCGTCAAATGTTGTTTCATTATAACTCCAACAGCATTGTTCTTTATTTAACCAAAATGCTTGCGGGCATATGCCAAATTTTAAATCAGTCATCCAGGAAGCCCCTATGTCTATAATACCTGCTGCAACTCCTGTAAAGAGACCAACTAATAAAACGCAAAGCCATCCGGACCAAGCATCGTGGGCTCCCTTGATTAAACCCCAAATAGAATCATGCTTTTTCTTCACGATGTATCGATGACGCATTCTATCTCGGGCGATATCCCGTTGCCAATCAATCGTATGAAAGTCATCATACTGTCCGATACCAGGAATGTCATCAGAATCAACTGAAACTAAAATAGTAGAGAAATACAAAATAACGTTATGTTTCATATTTACAAATTGTGCATTAACAAATCACTACTCATTAATCACTCACTATGTTCATACTCACTATGTGAGGAAGCATCATCGATACGGATGTGTTCTGAAAGAACGGTGTTCTGTCCATGATGAGAACTTATATTATTAACTTCCAGCATGTCGTCGTCACTACTTAAATTACTATCACGTGGAGTATTTCGATTTCTTGATTGAGCATCATCTACGAAGTATACATCATCCGAGTTTTCTACCTATAATTAATCAAGTTTTTGTTCTTTAAATTTTTGCTATCATTATCATTCTTATTATTTGTTCTTCTTTTTATCAAATTTCTCCATTTTTTAATTTTACCTTTGTATCAACTGACTGGTACGTGGTTAACGTATGCTGATTTTGTGGAATTGTATTGTTCGATAATGTTGTACCTTTTAGTGGGAATTTCTCCATGGCATTGCAACCTGTAAATGAAAATTGAATACATATATTTACATGTATTACATGATATGTTTGAAAATAAGAAATAAACTAATGACAGTTAAACTTTTTTTACGTAAAAAATACTATTCTTATTAATTCTCATTGACAAATATTAAAATTGGTAATAGCAATTGATACACTAGACAAATATTATAGTACAATTGCAACTTTACTCAACATAGCATTATCGTTTCTGACTGTGAACTAAGATTAGAGATATTATCTTATAAGAGATTATCGTATATTCATGCTGTACATTATGTTGGATTATACTGATGAATAATTCATAAAATGTCTATCTTAAAAATTAAAATAATTATACATACTACACATATATATTATACTTTATATTATTTTTTTATACTATTGCATAATATTCAATTTTTTAATTTTTTTGCATTTATTTTAATTGTTTATGCATTTATTAATAATTATTTAGTATTTATAAATTATTTATTTAAAAAAGAAGACAGTTTTATGAGATAATGATAATTTATGTTATTATATTCTCTAGAAGAATAACAAAATAAATTATTTTCTTTGATCAAACATCCACTATTATATTAAAAAAATTAATACAATATTACTTTGAAATAAATATTACAATTTTATGACATACAATTCTTATATATTTTAAAACTATTTTTTATAATATTGAACATACTCTTTATATAATAAAATTTTATTTTATTTTATTAAAAGATAAAATATTTTGTTTTATAATATAAAAATAAAGTTGACAGTCATACGTATTTCTGATCTATATGTAAAACACAAAATTATATATAATATTTATAAAAAGCATTATACTGAACACTCAAGAAATGTGTAACCATAATATTGAGAACACTGAAAATGTTTTCACAAAACATTACAAAATAATTTATTAAAAATATCTAAAAGGAAAGAAAAATAATTTAAAATTTTTAACAAGAAAATAATATAAACAAAATTGTATGTACAATATTGATTATACTTAGTATATATTTATATTTATCATTTGTAAAATATATATACAAGTTTAGACAAATTTTCCTTGTTATTTTGTATAAAGTTTATTTTGAATATTCTCTTTGCTTATTAATCTTATAAATCTATACATGCACAAAAGATAATTTACTCAATATTTACTAAAAATTTCATTTAACTCATACAAATGCATGATGTACATAACAATACATGTAACATATTATAATTATTGATAAATAAAATAAATATTATTTGAAAAACTGAGTCAAATAAATACTTGAAAATGTTGGAGTGATTAATGTACACTGACAAGTAACAATGAAGAATGTTCATTGATACATTGTTATATCATTGAATACAACGAACCAACTTCTAGCTTTTAAATTTATAAACTAAGAAGACACGACGAGAATTAGAGATATGTGAGAAATTATAATGTGAAAATTGGATTACTTCAAACAAATTGAAGATGAGGTTATCAACATCCATGTAACGTGCAGGGAAAAGTTCTGAAAAAAGGTTGAAACGAATAGATTTTTAAACAAATTGTTAAAGACAAAATAAATTGGGCATTTGTTACAAGACAGTGTCTACTTTGCTCAACAAGGTTAGAATTAACACCATTACTCTCAACAGATCAAATTGTCGAGTTACTCAATCGTACCTACCATTTTTTCAGGTAGAATGCTTCTCAGCTTTCTATTCATGAATTTCCAATCTCTTTTTGTCGTTTCAACACTGAATCATGATATTTATCTCGTTCGAAGTGGGATTTTCCCCCAAAACTACGAATATCTCTTTTTTTTTTAAATCGTAGGTAAACTACCAGGATTAGACTAAAAGTAAAGACTTGTCAAAGCATTTTCTTTCTCTCTTACTCGTTTAGTCCGCTTTCTTACTCTTTGCCTTTAATTAAATATGTCATTACGCGCCATCTTGCCGATCTACATCGAACGAGTGATTTTACCTATCGTATTTTAAAATTTATTCAAATTTAAAAAATAAATTTAAAAAAAAGAAAAATTAGTTTTATTAGTGAAAAAAATTAAATAGTAACTAATCACGTTTATAATAAAAATCACTCATAAAAATTAAAATTTTTGAGTGTTTATCGATAACTTAATAGAAGTATTAAAAAAATTGTATGTAATGATTTACGATAATTTATAATTCAATACTATTTCGAAATCAAATATTCTAAACAAAATTAAATTAATTTTGCAATATATTTTTTATTGGTTTTTAAATTAAATAAATCCTAACATATTTAACATCAGCGAATCAATTCTTGGAGAAATTAACTATATTTACTAAGTATAGTGTACAATAAGTATACAATAATTACTAAGTAGGCTTTACAACCAAAAATGGTGAAATTGTAATTACAAAATACATCTGGTCATGAAAGATGGGTTTCAAGGTCAAATGGAGAGAAAAGATTTATTTCCTTTATTGTCTTTTTTTAATCAATATATTAATAAAAAGTTGAAGGATAAAATAGATATATTTCATCAATCTTTCAATGTCGCATCGATAGTAGTCTTAGATTCCAGTTTCTGTACCTCTGAATTCTTCTCTCGCTGTGGTATTTGCAGAGCCTTGATATTTAATTGGGTAGGCTAATTGATTCCCTTTATTCCAAGTATAAAGTTCCTAACATATGTAAAGAAAACATTAACAATAAACATTATTCACTTTCAGTATATTTTATTTGTTTAAACTTCAAAGCATTTACTTTTGTCTTATGGTTGTAGCTGACTGCTGTGGTTTTATGATAAGGATTCGTGAATGATAAATGAACAGGTATTGTAATATTTTTATAAAGATCGAAAGCCAACCTGTAAGTGTATATTAATATATGATTATGAAATAAAGTATGTTATAAAATATATAACTCTTTTTCTTAAGTTTAGAATGTTTTCATTATTCTTTTTCTTCTTTTCTACAATCTTACCTTATTTTCATTGTTTCTTCTGTAACGCTATGAACAGCATAAAGCACTCCTCCAGCAATAAACATTTCTCCAAATTTGTGATTATCTATACTAATATTCCATGCATGCTGAATATTCATATTGGTTGCATCCATCTTTATTACTACTGTATTATTTGATGGTAATCCATATATTACCCATAATCCTGTTGTAAAAATAGTATACATCTTATCTACTTTTTATCTCATTTTTATTGGAAGAAACATTTTTTATCTTTTAAATGAATTACAATATACTTACCATTTTCATCAACATTGAAATCAACGTAATTAAAATTATGATTCGGTGTATATAGATAATTCTTTGTGTTCACTAATAATCCTGGAAGATGTAATTCACATCGCGGAAACTCTTTGTTGCATACTTGGTCAGAAATAGACTGGAGATTGAATCGAAAAATTGAAGATCGATTTATGGGATTATAAAAGAAAGATTTGTTATACACTACGTGTCCATTTCCCTAAAAATAAGTTTAACGTAAATAAAAATAAGTTTAGATAGTGATACATAATGTTTTAAAAATCTTACGTCATACCTGAAACGGATATGGTAATTTAATGGGATATGAACTCGCATTTTTAAAATGATCCTTTGACTTATATTCAAATATGAAAGAAGTTTCATTTTTCCGGGTTACCCAAAGTTTCTCCGGATCACCATCAGATTTAGATGCATCATGCATCCAGCTTCCATAATGATCATCCATAGTGCCCTTTAAAACTGGTTTTCCTACTGCTTCTATTATACCATCTAGCAGAATTAAATAAAACTAGTATATAGTTAATTTATCAAGCTATATTTGGAGACAGGAGAACTAAATCTATTTCTACCTGCTAATCTTAGTGGAAGTCCAGTAAAATTGACATTTTTGAGTGGCTGAATATTTAAATATTCAGCGACGTCTGTAAAAGTACATCTTAATACAGGACAAGCAGCACAAGTTTCATGTGGTGCACAAAGTTCATCTAAATCAACATGTTGTGGTGCTGGCTTTCCATATGTGACATGCTGATGTTTTCCTATTTTTGACTTTTCCATGCTTTTTACATCATCTAAAATATTTCAATGTCAATTAGAACTGATTATTTGAAAAATATAAAAGCTAAAAATGGATAATAAATATATTACCATCAACTATAAATGAACCTTTAATGGTATCAATATCATTTTTAACAACACAGTGATAGGTACCATGCTCTGTTGATGTTACCTTCATAATCTTCAAACGCATTTTAAGCTAAAATATATAAAGACAAATATTCAAATATATATATATATATTCAAATATGTACGAACATGTTGCATAAACTATTTCTTACTTTATACGCATCTCTTCTGTCATAAACTTCGAATCTATATTTATCGGATATTTTGAGCCGACGATCTTCACGCTCCCAATAAACAATTGGTTCTGGAAATGCTTCGACCTCACATTCTAAAACTGCAGAACTTTGACTACGTACGCGAATCATTTGATTACGTATTCGAATGAAAGGAGAAACTAAAAAACAATTTTTTCTTGATAAAATAAATAAACGAATAAATTTACAAACATATACATAAATGTATATGTTCATATATCAGAATATTTACATTTAACTTCGAGTTTAACTCTTTTCAATGCACGAGGTGGAACTCCATTATCAGCTACACAGGTATATTCTCCCATATGTTCTCTGTTAACTACACTGATATTAAATGTATGACCAATTACAGAAGTCACTGTTGAATAAATTGAATAAATATGTAAATATAATACAAAGAAACAATTGTTAAATATTTATTATTATTAATTATTATATACTTAGATAAAGGAACCTTTATTAAAATTTAATTATTATTAAGTATAATAAAAGTTCATAATTATATTATGGATTGTAATTTTACATTACCATGCCAAGATCCTATAGGAATGACAGCACCGTCACTTCTAAACCACTGAACAGTAGGTTGAGGCTTGCCACTTGCTGCACATTTTAATCGCAAATTAGTTCCCTCATCAACAGAAATTACGCCAGTTGAAGAATTTAATGTTGAAGATAATATCTGATCATCTAAAAAATTGTTTAAAGAGTGTCTTGTTTGAGCAAGTAAATTTTCAAAGTATAATTGTTTAAAAATAAGAAAAATGCTTACCTAAAATAGAAGGAGGAATTAATAAGTCATTTATATTATAATCATTCATGTTCACCTTCCAGGCTGTTATCCCTGGTCTGCCATCTTGTCCTGGTGAGCCTGGTCTACCAGGAGGACCCATTTCTCCTAAAGTTGTTCACATCATCAACGTATCTCTGTTTCATCCACGTGCAATTAGAATGAGCGAATTTGAAATAAGGTTAAGTTACCACGTGGTCCAATTGGTCCTTGAGGTCCCATTTGACCTGGTCTTCCTAAAGATATCGTGACAACTTTAGAATTAAGCGAATTAATAATGAAGGGTTTCTAAATTAAACAATGTATACCATCTGTTCCATTACGTCCAGGCCGACCAGGAGATCCATTTAGTCCTGGTTTACCATTTATACCAGGTAGTCCATCTGTACCACTACGTCCAGGAATTCCATCAAGACCAGGTTCTCCTGGTATACCGTCTCTTCCATCAAAACCAGATGGCCCTATATCACCTTTTGGACCACGAGGACCAGGAGGACCGGTCAAACCAGGTGGTCCTTTTGGACCAGTCATTCCTCGTAATCCAGGAAGACCTGGTTCTCCAGGAGCTCCTGGACTTCCTGGTGCTCCTGGCAATCCTGGTGGACAATATTTCATTGACGAACGACAGAAATTTTCAATTGCGTCAAGCTAAAATGTACAATACCTATGATTAAAATTTTATATATTCTTATATATTATTATTTCTCATTATTAATAAAAAACAAATATGTAACCTGCACACGAGTATCTGCATTTAACCATACCCAATCGTGTTCCACAGGAGTAATTGGAGAAGATGCCAAACCTGATTTTACTAGGGGTGACAAAGTTACTTTTTTGGATTCTTTTAATATATCTTTCTCTTGCCAAATCTGAAATATAACAGAGAATATAAATATAAGACAATATTTTTTATATTACATTTTAATAATACATACTCTAGATTGATCTGAAACTTTATTATCTTCTGTCACAGGCAACGCACTACTGCGTTTTCTCCTTATCAATTTTTCAGTTTCTAAAAACTCTTGGTTTTGCATAATAAGAATATCTGTTTCCACACGTGCCACATAAGTATAAAGATAGATAGATGTTAAAAATTGTATCAAGAATTGAATCAGAATAAGAAACAAAAGGCTCCATGGTTGTAATATCCATTGGGTGGATTTTATAGATGCTTTCTTTTCCATGATTATGTGTATCGAAAATCCTTAAAAATTATTTATTTATCGTTTTCGTTAACAAAAAGGATATTACGTTTAACTTACCAAAGAAAACTTTACCAAAATCGTATGCTTCTAAAGAGAGTTGTATCCCTAATACATGAAACAAATTAGAAAGAAGGGGAGAACAAGCAGATTTGAATTGGCTGATTGGTTACTATCAAGTAATTTAATAGAGTATCAAATCTCTTACATGCAACTTTCATTCATTCGAGAACTTTGAGCTAATAAAATAACACTTCAAAGAAACCAACTGATTTATTTATATGTAAATAACATTTTGTCAGATATTAAATATAAATAATTCTTCGGATACTTTATAGATATGTAACAATAAATATATTTTGCATCAATAAACTATTTATTATTATCATTATTATGTAATAAATGGATAAAAGATTTATGTAAAAAAATAGAACTCATCTTTGAACCACTTCAGTGTAAACTAATGCACCTAAAAACTTGTCACCATAGCCGGTAAGCAATGACATTTCGACAAATTACGCATGCGCGATTACTTTTTTTTTTCTTTTTATTAAAAGAATTTCCAAATGATTTCGATTTTATATTACATACGGCGGTAAATTTAAAGAGATTAGATTTTTAAATAAATACGAGCAGTACGTGTTATTTTCTTAAAAATTTAACACTTTGAGCAATTACATAATCGATGTCTGCATGAAAAAATTGCTTCTATATTAAATGAAAAATATAGAGTTGTCAATAATACCAATTTGTATAAACACAAATATAATATAACAAAGACTCCATAAAAAGTTCACCGCTCGCATTTTATTTTCAACAATACGATGTATCACCGGTTTTCCTGTCATAGAATCATACTGTTCTCACATTAATAAGACGACACTAATTGCAATGACAAAACTTTTCTATTTTCTATTTGCTATAATAGAAATCTTATTAATAGATTAATAAATTTTTATTAACAGATTAATATATTAATATATTAATAAGATATCTTCTTGTTAAAATAAGACTGAATTTTTCTTCCTCACTTGTTATACATTTTAGTGTATATAGTATTTTATAGTAATACAAAGTTTACTAATTACATACTTTACACTGTACTCAACTCTCAAAGTTTTATGGACTTTTTACTAATATTAATTATTATTCTTTCAATTTTGCACATGAATCTTTTTCATTATCAAGCAAAGTTATTTCTATAATGTCGTCACTATTTCCTGCCTTTATTTCCACATTGTAAGTATTTGCCTGCAAAGACAGAAAACTCATCACAATTTATCAATTCAATAAATAAATAAGCTGTAATAAAAATAGAAAAATACCAATTGCAATGAAGCCAAAAAGTATCTAGCTACTTCACAAGCAGGCTTGTCTTGAACGACGTTATTAAAATTCATTTTTTTTTGTTCTAAAGCTTGTAATGCTTTTATTATACGACATGAATAATCATGAATTCGAAATGGAGGTCTAGCTTCAGCCTCTAATAATTTCGGTTGTAAGGAGGTATGCCACTTTCCTACAATTTGATCCAATTCTGTGGTGATATTGGATTCTTCAAAAATTTCTTTCATTTTGTCCTCAATTAACGTTTGATAATCCGGCAAAGAATAGGATAAATTAATTTCCGAAGTTGAAGATTCACACCAATTGTTATATGAGTTAGGGGACGTCACAAACGTATCAAGTGAATTTTGACAATTAGTTGATTGTAATGGAACATCAATAGGTGAAGAACTTCTTATACAATTTGTTATATCCTCAATATTATTTTCAATTGAATCATTTTGATTTTGACATATACGAAAACCTAATAAATCTAAAGCAATATTTGTTACAGCTTCATATTGAGAATTATTTTCTCTTTCTATACCATTTAAACATTCATCAAAATTTTTCATAAAATCTTCTATTTCATCTGTTAAAAGAATTATATTTTAAAATGTATTAATAATTTCAATTTGTTTCGAAATGGCTTACCTTTTTGCAAATGTCTGAACTTCTGTTTTGTGTGTAAAGTGTCTTTCTTTGCAAATAATTCAGTTTCATGTAAAACGAATTTCGCTAAACATTTTGGTTTGCAGAATTTCGATGTGAATTTACGTTTTTTCTAAAAAGAAATAGATAAACAGATAAATGTCCAGATATCTCAAAAATTATTAAAATCTCTAAATTTTAAACTATTAAAAATTATTATTTGTACATACAGAATCAAATTTTCTTTCCGAAAACGAAATGTAATCTGGAAGTTTTAAGATAGATGAATTATTTGAAAAAACATGCTTTATTCCTTGAACAAGTGGCATTGGTTTCCACTCAAATTCATTTATGTCATCTACAGAACATATTGACACTCTCGTTGTTTGATTCCTAATAAAAGTATTAATGTTTTCACTGATTTAATATCATGAATTATAAAATTAAATGAATTAGAATAGTTTTCTAAGAGGTACCCTCTTTTCTGCATGCTAGGTAATCCTTTTTTCCACTTTATATTACAAGATTCATTTAACTGAAAAATTTGATTCTCTTCAGAGATACAATCTATTTGCTTATTATCTTTTATTTTATTGCTTACTCTAAGTTCTACTATAGTTTTATCGTTATTTCGATTACTCTCTTTTATTTGGTTTGCTTGCAGTGAATTTCTATTTTGATATCCATTTTTGATTTCATTCATGTCTTTGGAATTCTGAATCAAGCAATTTTGATCACTAACATTTTGCACCTTAGTTTGCTGAGTACATTCTTCCTCTAATTCATTTCTTTCAGCTTGTTTAAAAGTGCTATTATTAGTAAATAGATCTTCATGATTATTATTTGTCATATTTTCTTCCTCTACACTATGTAATTCATTTGCTGATGAATCATTTTCCGTTGTTGAAAAATTTTGTTCGTCTTCAAATTCATCATGAAGCGCAATAGACTCATTATCATTTGGTGGCGTAATCGAATTATATCCTGAAGTCCCTGTACCTGGGGTTTTTGGTTCTGAATATGATGATAATGAGTTTCTTCCTTCTTGAACAGAAGAGTTAAGTGTACGAGTAAAATCATATGGTATTAATTCATCTATCAACATCCCACTCGTATTTATGGCTTGATTGCACCTTAAAATTAAGAAATTAGAATTACCATATACAGATTAAAATAGACTAAAAAAAATTACCGAAAATCATATTTCTTTCCTATAATTTCTCCTAGAATATCGTATACTTGAATAGGATTGCATAATTGGACTAGACTATTTTCCAATTGCGTAAATCGACGACTTAATAATTTAACTTTTTTCTGTGTTTGAAATTGATGCTTTTTGTCAATATGCTTTCCAATATCTTTCTCCAAGTCAATCAGTACAAAACTTTCCAAATCAATGTAACTTTTCCTGAAAATCTTCTTTTGTTTGCATATAGACTTCTTTATTTCTTCTTCCCTAATGGAAAAATGAAAAAATTATTATCTATATCGCGTGGGATATAAATCGTGAGTTGTTTCTGAGAAACATGCATTTAAAAATCAGTTGAATTCCTATATACAAATCCTTCATACATCGTACATCATACTAACACAATATAAACAACAAATAAAGCCTGACATTGTATTTCATACAAAAATAGTTCACAGTAATATAGTGCTAGACCATTAATTAAATATACAGGAACCTAATTAATTTTTAAACACATTTTTCCCAAACACAAAGTTCTTGATGAAATTTAGCCATTCTAAATTTCTATTTTATTTCATCAAATTCTTCTGATTTTTATTGTACCATAACCTACGGCTCATCTGATACTTTTCAGTGAAATAAATAGTTATTTAAAATAAATAGTTACTCGCAGCAGGAAAATGCTTGTTTCAAAACTTCTGTTTCATTAAGTAGACGATCTATCCTTCGTACATATACATTGGTTGAATTTTGAAGAACCAACGCTGCTTCTCCAAAATTTATGTTACAAGGTTCTTCCAACAGAGCATAATATTCTTCTAAAATCTAAAACAATACAATGATATGAAGCTCATATTTGATTATAATAGATTTAACATTTAATGTGACAACGTACTTGAGATAATGGAAATTTCCAATCAGCTAAATCTTTTGCTGGTTTCATAAGCTGTATGCTAATGTCCTGTATTGTAACCATTTCATACATTTAAGATGTTTAAATGATATTACAACGATACTGACAATTTGTTGATATTTCAATAGCAGAGCTGTGTTCCTCTGTCTTCGAGCAAACAAATTAATCGTTCGCGTAAAATGAAATGAGGTGATGAAATTTTAGCATTTTTGAAAAAATAGCAAGCGTGTTTTCTTAATAACAACGCTGACTACTGTGTTAAAGATTTACTATGTTATGTCACAAACAAGGTATATGACCTTACATACATTCATGGTTATGTTACACACTTAGCCATTTATTATGAATTATACAAAGACAGTTGAATTACATATTTATTTGCTTCCATTTTCTAAACATTTTCATATATAAAAGCGTCTGTGAAATAAGGAATAAAAATAATTAAAGTGAAAAATTATAATATAATATTAATTTAATACTGTAGTATTATAATAATTACTATACTTTATTATAATATAATACTATAATATAATAGTAATATTTTAAGTAACTGCAAAACAATTAATTATTGTAAAGTGAAACAAAATCGAAATTGTCTTATTTAATAATTTATTTGATATATTTAAATTATTAATTAAATTACTTTATTAAAATTAAATCTTAAAATTATTTCAAAGTTTAATTTTAAGATTTGATTTAAAATTTAAATCAAATCTTAATTCTTTGATATGAACTAAAACCATTACATTTAATAACTAAACTAAGAATTAACAAAATATGCAAAATATCCTTCATTTGAGATAAATATAAAATATACAACAGTCACAGATATGATACAAGTTCAGGTTTTAGTTTTTATATTTTGATGAAAATACATAACAAATGCATAAAAAATACAAAATTGCATAGTAAACAAACACAAACACAAATACGTGATTTAAACGGTTTCGTTCATTCAGTAATGTTAAGAGTAAATATTAATTTCGATGGGAATCACTTTTGTTGAATTTGAATAGACCGCGTTGACGGCGCCATCTTCGAATCATACGAAGTACTTAATCGTATCGATAAGTGGTATCGTCAATCTGTTACAGCATTGGTTGCAGTTACGACAGTCTATAGTACCCTATGTCTTTCAAAATACTTTTCAGTAAATATGATGCTTTCCGTAGTTTTCTAATTGTCGTTCTCTTTTCTTCACTATTTTCGCGGAACGTAAAATACAGCCGAGGAGAAAACCTTAAAAGAAACTTATGTTTTTGGAAATGTCATTGGCACGATTGTTTATCCACCATTTTGTTTTGCTGTCGTCCTCAAGAGTTTTTCCTGGTACCGTGGCCTATTTTGCAATAAACTAGATCGACTCGGATTTCGAAAAATCGTGGGATCAGAGAGCGCTCGGCGTTTTGAAAGAGATTTGTCTTTCGACGGATTTTCGAGTCAGTTTTTTCTTTCTCTTTTTTTTTTCGACGAATATTCTCATTATGAGGGTTCATGAAATTTCACCTCGAGTTCCGACCCAACTTTCCTGACTTCTTTAATCAAATGGCGATTGCTAAATAAAACGAGTTAGTTCTCGCTTTATTTACCACGTAAGTTAAACAGTTTAATTACAATCTACTTAATGGTAGGATAAGGATTTCCAAACTACTTTCAGTGTGTATATTTTCAACGTGCAAATTGCCTTGAATTAGCTGAAAAGAATGTTTCACATCGCTTAACGTTACTAATTACAATTTGTGTATTCTCTGCTGATTGACGGTTAAGTATACGTGAGTAATTCAATGTTCTTGCTATAGGATGTCAGGCCAGAGTGGAGGATATCGCCTAAGGTTGTCCAAACTCAACGATCAGCTGACGTGCAAATTATGCGGTGGATATTTCATTGACGCCACTACTATCATAGAGTGTTTGCATTCGTGTATGTCTATTCTTCTGTTACTTCCTTAATCCTTTTTGTTTGTGGTGAATAGATGCGACTTCATCATTGCAAAAGGGTTAAGCGATGATTCAAGCATATTGATGTAAGCGGTGATTAACGTCGCACTACAGTTTGCAGGAGCTGTATCGTCAAATATCTGGAAAACAATAAGTATTGTCCAATATGTGAGGTACAAGTGCACAAAAGTAAGCCACTACTCAACATTCGTCCAGACCACACTTTACAGGATATTGTGTACAAATTGGTGCCTGGATGTTATCAAAGTAAGTTCTACAGTTAATTGAAAAAAAAGGAAAAGAAAAAATATATATAACGATTCATTTTAATATTTATATGTCAGATGAAATGCGGTGTAGGAGAGAATTTTATTTAAAACATCCTGAAGCATGTACTCAGGCAACATCTCCAGAGGCAAGGGGAGAACCAATTGAATCACATATATATTCTCCAGATGAGTCTCTTAGTTTATCATTAGAATACTTTAGTCCATCCAAGGATGTCAAAGCAATAGCTGTAAAACCTTTGTTGAGGCGGTACCTTCGTTGTCCGGCTGCAGTAACCATTTTCCATTTACAAAAGCTCATACGAGCTAAGTATGGCTTAACTGATGCACATAGGGTGGATGTAATGTATAAAGAGGAACCACTGTGTAGTAGTTATACATTAATGGATGTTATGTATATTTATCATTGGAGACGAGTAAGTACAAACAGTTTGTTATTTGAAATGTTCGGAATGCTATCCGGCTCTATAAATATTCTATCATATTTATTTCAGAAAGTGCCATTGCATTTAAGTTACAGAATATTTGAATCCTCTCCGAAACGAATAAAACTTTCAGAAGATAACGTCAATTATAAAACATTTTTACTTCATGCTGGCATAGATGCTATAGAATCAAAAGAAGAAAAATCGATGACTAGAGAATGGAAAGAGGTACAACTAAAAATTTCTGAAACTGGCATTATGAGCATTACAGATATAACGGACCAACAATTTAAGAAAAATACGAAAATCGAAGAATCTATTACTAGTGTTGAAACAATAAATACGTCAATAATTGAAGAAAATGGTAACAAAAATGACATATCTGAAGTCAGTGAAAAAAATAAACAATCTTCAGATAAACAAGACATAAGCGAATTTGATACTTCTTCCAAATTAAACGAAGTGGATGACCAAAATAATACAAATCAAACAGAAACTATAAAGACATCGACAAAAGAAATAGAAAGTACGATAAATTCTAAACACGAAGAGGAATCGAAAAATCGATTGGATAATAATAATATTGAAGATAAAATTTTACAGAAAAGTGTTCAATCACAAGAAATAACACAATATGCGAATGAATATGAAATTAGAAATAATAACATTGAAAATAAAGATCAAAAGGAGTCATTAAAAAATAATAATATTATTACGGAAAAATTGGAGAACTCTAAACAAAATTCAAGAAATGAGACAAAACTTGTAAATACAGGGTCAAAAATTAATGCTTTAAGTGTAAAATTGCAATTTCAACCGAAAGCTGGTCAAATTAGCAATAGTAATACTTCCTCAAAAAAGATTACTAAAGATAGGAAAATTACACCACAATCTAAAAAAGTAGACGTAAAAATTACCGAAAGTTTAAAATCTACGGAATTAAAAAATTCTCTTGACTCTTCAAAAACACAAGTAATAACAAATAATTGCGGGACTACGTTAAATAAATCATTAGTCCCATATTCTACAAAAGTCATATCACAGAAGCCGGAATTACAAGATACCATAGAACCTATTTTATCAACGTACCCAAGTACTTCGGTTAATTCTGAGATAAAAGAAACGGAGATTAAAGTAAAAAGTGTGCAATCAATTGATCAGAAAGAATATTCTGTTCAAGGCGAAAGTACTTCAGAGAAAAAATCATATGTGTTAGAACAGATTCCAGCAGAACCTTGTCAAAGAATAAATGAACAAACACACACATTTTCTCAAAAGTCAAATAATCAAATCGAATCGAATGATAATCTGGCGTCATTAAATCTTTCGACATCACCGTCTATATCTGCTGAGAATGGAAATAATTCAATTTCTACATCAACAATAAGTCAGTCTACGTCTACATTTCCCTATACAGTTCAAGATCTAGTAAATAGTACAATGTTAAAAAATTCTCTTAAAAATTTGAGTTCATCAGCAACACAAAAATTATCTATTACTGCAGTTTCTGAAAATGAAATACCTACTCCTTCAGTATCAGAAAGTTCTACAGCGTTTACTACATCTTCAGTAAATGTCTCTTCTTCTTTAAAAAATAGTTATACAAGTCCGAGTATTTCGAAAGAGCCCATTTTGAAAGCAAATTTGGAACTAACTAATACATATTCAGTGCCTCCTTGTCCTGATGCAATTCCAATTTCTTTAATGAAACCTACAATTCGAAAAAATGAATTGATCACCAAAGGTTCTAATTTGAATGAAATTTGTGCAAAAATTGGAGCTTCTGGTTCAAAAATTAATGATATTTGCGCAAAAATTGGAGAAAATTCTAAAGAAAAAAATAAGACAGAAACAAAAAATAAATCTGATATTCCAGATTTATTAAAAATTGGAAGAAAAAATAATTCGTCATCAATCACTGCTGATTCCAGCAACAAACAGCAGCAACATACAAATATTCCAAATGTACCGGTTTATTCACTTAATAGTAATGCAGTCACAACAGAAAGTAAAAATATTTATTCAAATGTAAAAGATAGTCTTAGGGCTACTTCATTAGTAAGTACTTCTCCAGTGGCTACATCTCACTCTTTACAGAAAGTACTTTCTGTTTCTAAAAAACAAAGTCAAGCAGTGGGTTATAAAACCCTTCGTGACCCTCCAAGATGCTGGAATCCTACACTTTCTAAAAACAATTATGTGGCGGTTAAAAATCAAAGTAAAGAGACACAAAATCAGTTGCATCAAACAGCACTTTTTGAAAGAAGCAAAACAATTCAATCTAAACCAGCTAAGATCTTTAAAATGAGAAACATGCCAAGATATTTGGGTAATCCTGCTTCTGGAGTGAAACCAATGTATGGCATCGGTAATGAATGCAAAGAAAAGGAACAGTCAACAATGACATCAACAACAACTACAAATACGTCTAGCAGTTCTAAAAATGGGAGTTTGAATATGATGAAGATAGATCCTAAAACTCTATCTCCAATTGTCTCAACAGTTAATTCGCCTATTGTTTCACCACCTCCGTATTCTCCTAGTGCAAGGAATTACCCAAATCCTCCATTCTCAAGAGATATTTGTAGAAGTACTGGTTCACCAATATCTCCGAAAAATTCTCCAGTAAATATGCTTTCGACGAGTCCTTTTATACCTTCTCCAACACCAAATATGAATCCTGGGCTAATTTATCCTCACTTTCCACGACCATTTCCAGATGCCACTAGATTTCCAAATCCTTTGATACGCTCGCCAATAGGAATTCCATCCCCCAGTGCCTTCCATAGTAATTTACCTCCTTCTATTAATAAATTATATCAGCGCTCTAGTTATATTCCACAAACTACTGGTTTCTCTCCAGTTTCACAACCCCCGACAGTCCAGAGAATACCACCAAGCACCTATTCTTCACCTAAGTCACCAAAAACTACCTCTCTAACAGCAATTTCTCCCGCATCTTATAACTTGGTCAAATCTGAAACGCAAGCAATTACAACATCTCTTGAGACTAATAACCTGCTTCTTCCAGAAAATACACCACAGGAAGATGTCAGTGCATTTAATTTGTCTAAGACTGGAAAATTTTGCAATACGGAGATTGTTAACATACCGATGGAAACAATCCGAAATTCTAAATCGTCTTCTCTTTCTCCTAGTACAAGTATCGGACAGAATAAAAATACATTGATTGTTAATTCAAAAACCAAGTTAGAGGCATGTTCGTTAAGTGCAGACGATCAGAATCAAAATAAAGAACGGTTAGAAAAAGAAGTGAAAAAATGTACAGAACAAAATTTATATCTTTCGAAAGGGCAGAATTCGGAAAAAAGTCGATTCAATGAGGATAGTAACAGTATAAGTACAAAGAGAGAAAAATCAACTTCGCAAATTAATGGCGATCTCCCCAACGAAAAGAAAGGTGAAACAGAAAAGATCACAGAACAACAAAACGAGCAGAATGAAACAAAAATGGTTCAAGTCTCAGAAAAACAAATTATTGAAAAACAAGAAATAGAAGAACCTAAAAATGAGAAATGTGACAAATCTGAGGAACAACAAAACAATTCTGAGATTCAAGTTAACAAAATGAAGACATAAGATCCGCACTGAATGGCTCATTCTATGTTTAGGCATATTCAGATATAAATGTTCAGATATTATCACATTTTATTTTAGACAAAAACATTTTATCATAATTCTACATATTTCAAGCTGCTAAATTTTTCAAAACAAAATCACGTTATTATCTTAATTATTACGATTTTTAAGCCGCAAAACATTAAACGTATTAAAACAATACTAAACTTTTAAAGTATCGCTATTGTCTAATTTTTATTTTGCGATTAAAAGTTGTAATAATTAAAAATACATAACACATCTCTCTCTCTCTCTTGTGGTTTAAACAACAACAACAAAAGAAATAATATAAGAAATAATTAAATATATTTAACATCAGATTTGATATAAGGACTGTATAAAGATTAATATAGAAAAAGATACCGCGTATAATTATATATCATATTTATATAACAAGTTTTTATAAAATAATTTCACACAGTCTGTTAGTTTACGTTATTTATCATATTTCTGGACAAATTCTATTACGTGTTTTTTTTTTACTCAATTAAATATCTAGCCAAAGCCTCGAGAATTAATATAATGTTCCAAATAGATTTAGCCATGAGACACCTTTTTGATTGGCTCTTTTTTCGCATACTCTCTTTTAAAAAAAAAAAAAAAAAAGAAACAACTATAGTAAAATATCCGAGGCCTTATCACAGTAATCTTATATATATGAAGTAATGTTAGGAAATTGAGAGCAAGAGATGATCGTTGTTAAATGATTTAAGAAAATGAGAAAAAGTATTACGCTATATAAGTGATTTCTCTCTTTCCAGCTTAATTAGTTGATATTATCGATGTGTCGCATCGCACCGAATTATTAAAATAGCACGCATGGATAAGAAGTCCACTATTAATTTTAATAAGCGCCGGAAAGAAAGAAAGAGTTAATGTATAGATAAATTTTTAATATTGAACGATTTTTTTCCTTTTAGATACATTTTACTTGTAAATAGTGTATAATGATTCAAAGAAATCTATATCACATATTAGATATAAAAAAAAAATATCGATTATTAATATAATTTAACACGCATATTTTTAGATGTTAAGAATGTAACGATAGTATTTTTTGTCTAATACAAAAAAGCAATTTTTAGACAGAGATGCCTGATTGTAGAGCAAAAAACAACGTATTTTTAATAAGTTATTAGTTGTGTGCGCGCGCGATTTTTTTGTATACAAGGTGTACCTGAATGAGTGAGCGAATGAAAAATGTATATGTATAATTTTTATGTAAAAAAGAAAAAAAATTTCAATGTAGTTTAAATCAAAACTGATTTAGACGAAGTTTTCTCGAGATTTGTTTTATTTATAGAAACGTTGATCGTCATTTGTTTTGAAATTTATGTACATGTTTGCGTATGTTTGTGTGCGTGCGCGCATACTTTTTGACGCGCGCGCGTTATCAGTATAGTAATAATACTACGTGAAGTAGATGATGTTCTTTTAATTATAAAAATATAGTTGATTATACTTTACACGGTTTGTTGTTTTGTATAAGATTTTACCATCACACATATACGTACAAAAACTGAGTTTATTATTAAATGATTATTATAATCATTGTTGTATAAATGTTAATATACACAAATGTCATAAGTTGCTAATAATTATAATTTATAGAAATCCATATATTGTAACAGAGATGGTTAAAAACAAAAATAATTCAGAGAAGATTTTAAAATATACATGGGTTGTGCTATATGTAGTACTTAAAGACATAGCTAAACGTTAGTAAGCTTTTCTGAGTATCTGATGGCATCTTTGAGCTTAAACACCAGTTCTTGCAATTGTTGTATCGTACATGAAAATGTTACATGATCTATTGTTTCATGTTTTTTAGTACTAAGTCGCACATGATAAAGAGGAACACTTAATGAATTACATGTGTCCAACTGAAAATCATTTTCATAAATAAGAGCGAATAAAACATTTTTAAATGAAACAAGATCGGTGTTCCTTTCACCGATCAATTACCTTAACACAATAATCTAAATGCCAGTCTATATCAATAATGTGAGATGGATTATTGCCTATTAATTCCAACTGAGATTGTATTGCTGTTTTATTGTTAATGTATACTTCAGATAATTTCGTAACCCTTTTTTCATCAATATATACAAGATTTAAAAAGTTTCTCAAGCTTTCTTCATCTAAATCATGTCGGGCTGCCTCTATAAGTAAACATACCACATCAGTAAAAACCTTTCTCGTTAAAACTGGTTTTGAATCAGATTTTTTAATAATGCCTAAAATTTCATTAGTTTTAATAATTCTATAAATTAATCTTATTTATATTTAACACTTGTATTAAAACAAATACTCACATTTTATTTCCATAGGATTTTCATGTATGTATGAAATAGCTGTTTCTAGGATTTGTAGAAAATTATCATCAGTAACAATATTTATATTTAGAATATTAGTAAGACCGTCAATAGTATCTTTTGATAATTCCATAATTATATCCTAAAATATCAAACTCACTTGATGAAATACATTAATACAATTGGACAATATATCTTTTTAATAATTTTAAATAAATAACTTCAGGATTATTTTTAATTTTTATAACTGCAGTAAACACATTTGACTAAATTTTAGAACATTAAATGAATAAAAACTATACAAACGTGTGTGAGGTTATCTTTCACAATAATGTTTTCAATCTCTAACCTTGTTATAACAATAAGTTACAATAATAACTTCAATTTATTTGATTAATAGTTCACAATTTTGTCGGTATTTCAGATTTGTTTCGCACTTTAAAATAATTGAAGAAAATATTTAAAAGGGTAGAATATCTTACAAAAAACTGTCACAAATATATTTAATTGCAATTAATTTAAGGAAATATGAAATTTAGAGATTAGATACGTAACTCAAACGTAATCTAATTGATCTAACAAAAGAGCGGCAATACTAAACAGAAAAAGCAAATTCGATTTAATGTTTATTAATAAAATATTCAAAATCCTCTTGTTTGGATTAGGTACAGTTTATATTTGGGTTAATTTGAATCGTTTTAAGAGTATAACCTCAAATTTTTGAACATTTCTTTAATTACAATCAAAAGCATTTATGATTTTCTGTGACAGTTTTTATTGATATATTTTATCTTTTTCAATTTCTTCTTTAAACCTAAAGTATGAAACAAATCTGAGATACCGATCAAATTTTTCACTATATTATCATTTATCTACTCCATTTCGTTAAACAAGAGTATTATAGTTAATTTGTACTAGAATCAAGAAACGTATGGGTTTTAGATTTCTTTATGTTACAATTACAATACAGTTGCAACTATAATGTATTTTGTTTATCATTACGCTTGAAATTTTAACAGACATTTATTTATATATAAAGAGAAAATTAAAAAAAAATTGTTTATTTCAAATAAAAATTTTTCACGACGACAATAATCAAACAAATCAATCGCTATCAAAATGGACAAATTTATATACTGTTTGAAACTAAACAAACGAATAATGAATATTTGTATTAATTCTAAATAATTAATAAATCAATAATAATTAATGATTTAAATAATTTAAAAGGTTCTAAATAACTATTAATAACCATTATATAAACACTTTCTAGGAACAGTTGAGAAAAACCGAAATGATATGATACTGAGAGTTTATGATGAGATGAATACTCAGAGTTTTGTTTCGATGAAATGAGATAAGAATGTAGTAGAGATGATATTAGTTGCACGCATTGTACATACACTATGTTATGCGTACTTATTAGACTGCGGATTTTTATGCATTTATGGAAAATTTCAAGATGCAAAAAAAAATACACGCATAAAACGTAAAAATATACAAAATATTCAAAGGAGAATAATAATTATAATATTTATAATAATTATAATATTTAATAATTATAATTATAATATTTTACATTTATAACATTAAGTTCCGTTTCTCCAATTATGTTCATAAAAATTTAAAAATGCATAAAAATCCGCAGTCTAGTACTTGTATTAATTTGAGAAATATAATACTTGTATTTTCTACTACATGTGTACATGTATACCACGTGTATACTTTGATTTTAACACACAGATATATGTATAAATGAAAAAATTATAGACAATACAAAATATTCGCAAAATTTTTTTAAAGGGAAATTAAAAAGTAAAAAACGTATAATATTCTTACAAAATTTTATGCAATGGTTATTAACGAAGTCGTAGCAGGAAAAACAGAATATTGCATATGAAATCAAAATATCATTGAAAGAAATCCTCCAATTCTATATAAAGTTTTCTACTACAATTTTATTGATGTATTCTATTTAGAAAAGTGTATGTCTAACAATATTAATTACTATTAAATATACTATTGATATTATTCATTATAAAAATATAATTGTACATACATAATAATTTTTGTATCGAAAATTAAGTAATGTATTTTTACAAGATTGGAAATGCAGTTGTTTATAAAAGTTTCGAATATTTATATCCTTATTTTTAACAAATGGGACACGTTTATTGAACAGAAATTTTCAAATGAATATTACAACAGAAGAAAATTACTTACTTTACTTAATTTATCTAAGAATATTTAAACGAAATTAGAAAACGAATTTGATAAAGTGATATGAATGTCAAAGTGAACAGAGTTATAATAACTGGGATATATAATAATTTCTAGACAATTTGTTCATATTTTAAAATTTTGTTCTGTAATATTTAGATATATGTACATATCTACATATTATATACACGTATGTTCCTAATATCCTTAGTAAAGACGAAGATTGAATTGAACTGAATCATCCTCGTCCATTTCACCATTAAGTAGATTTTTTTTATACAAAATTCTTCTATTAAAGATTCTCTTTAATTTTATATAAATTTTATTGACCGTACAATGTTTTGAGACGAATTCAAATTTAATATTTATATTAGATATTGCAATGTATCTATGTTATTTTTCTGGCTTTTGTAATAGAACATTTTCAAATTTCATATTCTACTCACATGAACCTGTTAAAATTATTTTATAATTAAATTACATTCTAACAAAAATGAACAACTTCCCGGATAATTTTTAAACGATAGTGTATTTGTTTTGAAGGACATTTTGGAAAATTAAGGAGATTTATCAGCAAAAATGAAAATTTTCGATCCGACAACGGATCGATTCCCGAAGTCATAAGAGGAAGAATAAGCACACACGCCTGCGCCACGTCCTCCGCGTACTCTTTTACCGCAAGTAAAGCGTTAGAAACTAAATATGTAGTTCAATTTTTTCTTCATCAGATTTTCCATACGATATCGTAAAGGTGATTGCGTAAACAGGGTTGCACAGAAGATTCTGGCAAAAATGCGCAACAATGTAAGATCACAATAAACGATGAAGTTACTTGACAAAAAGTGTGATTTGTTCTATTATTGCATCCCTTTGTTTGTTCGTTTCTCGTTCTTCTTTTTTTCTTTTACGTTTTCCATTTACTTTCAATTTCGAGCTTGTCGAAAGTCGTGACGACGAAACGAAAGAAAAGTGGATAGTATTAATTCTTACAAATTGATTCTCTTGCAGGAAGGGTCAGTGCTGTATCTGTTATTGGTATTAATCTTATGCGCAGAAGTATGTATGACGAGCGCCAGACACCTGATTAAAAAGAGGAATTACAGCGATCAGAGTGTGAGAGGTTATTTGGCGGAGGTAAGCGAGCCGCGGACAAAAACTATTTGTTTATTATTCATCGGTCACAAATGGAACGTCTGCTTTTAGCGGACATGTTGGTGGAATGAAGTATGCAAAGAGGAGTTTCACAGTAAATTCCGATGCCGATGTCCAAGATGGTCTTACTGTCGTGCACCTGGCAGATATTACGACGCTCATTGCAGCATGACACGTACAGGCTATATATGGACTCAACCGGAGACGCTCGAAGTTAACAAATAAATATCCAGTTGATCGCTAATTATCGCCAATCAAAAGCTGATAATATCAAATTTACCTAAATTCACTTTATAGTCAGATTAGGTAACTAATTAATATCTAGCTCTATTGAGAGTTTCTGTCAAATAATCATTGCGTATTAAATACGCTTCAAGTATGTAAATTACTATTCATCTCTTATAATTGTTACCTACCCTTTCCCCTCCTATATTTTTCTACATACATGTGTATATTATATATTTGTGATACAAGCTAAACAAACTTGTTTCTGTTTCATGTTTAGCAATCTACATAGTATCAAGATAGCGATAAAAATAATTATAAATATAAATTGTAAAGAACCGTTGTTAATTAATGCCGCAATGTTAATTAAAATATTAATGAATTAATGTTGCGTTAGAAAAGAGGAAAACACGAACACGAAAATGACACTGTTAAATAGAGTTCATTAAAATTATTTTGTTTTTTTTAATTAAAAAATCAACCTACTAAAATTGAAAAATTGATATTGCATAGTATTTATTTTAGCCTATTAGTGGATAAACAAAATAGTTTTTACTTTAGTTATAAATGTTTCGAAATAAATTACCCGGTATATAATTTTGTTTTATATTAATTTATTTATACAAAGATATAATATTAAAAAATTGTATCCAGTTGTAAATAATTTTACATTTTATAGTACAATGACAATGCAAACAACGTAGTATAAAATACCATAATACCATAATACAATATAAATACGAAGAAAATATGTAAATTCGTCTTTATCAATTTTTAATAATGAAATTGTATTTTGCGAAAAGATATTACCATATAATATATGTACACTGATACATATATGACTGATTTTAAAAAAATGAGGTTTTCTTTTTATTTGATCTTTTAATTTAAGAACAGAATGAAATAAATTAATCTTAGAATGATACTGTTTTATTTTCGAGCGTGTATGATACGTTTGGGATCGTAGACAATCCAAAACGAAATTTAAATATTATAAACATTATTGAATACTTTCGCACAAATTCTTCTTTAAATAACCTAAAAAAAAGGAGGATTGGAGTACTTAAATTTTACAAAAATAATTTTCATCAATACATGATTTCCTAATCAGTAGGAGAGTTTTTAACAAATGGGAAATACAGTTTGTCCTATTTTAAAAAAAGCTGTACGAATTTTTCAAAAGTAATCCATCATTTGCTCTGTTTATCATTTATTTATCATTTCAAACGATTAAGGCAAGTTCTCGTTAACGACATTCAGGACTTATAATGCAAATGCACGAAAAATTTTCTATTATTTATAAATTGTGATACATATTAGAAGGATGTATAAATTCAGTGGGATCGGCAACTGCATAATATCGTTCTAAGGTTAATTATAAAATATATATCGCAACATAAATATACATATTTTTTATCTAACATTAGATAGCTAATGTTCTTCTTTAGCTAAACAAAATTGAGTTTATTTTAGTATGAGAGAAATTTAATTAATTAAAAATCTATATAAACATATCAATTTTATATTCATTATCTATTAGTTTTTTCGATGGCTGTGCGCCTAATTAAATTATTTTGGAAAAACAGAATTCTGTTGCATTTTTTAAATAATTTCTACATTTTATTAATACCATTGAATTAAGAAGGATATAAAATGTGTGTATATATAAATTTATTTTGTAAAATTTCAATTTTTATAATAAATTTCAAATTTTTATAATAATGTTATATATATTCCACATAAAAATATTGCTTATGGTATCATATTTCGATGTGTAGTTTTATTATACTTTTAAATTGCATTTTAATAGTAATTAATTGAATGTTTATTTTAAGAAAGAAACACTAGTCAATGCATGTTAATTAGATCCTACAATTTAATTGATGATATTAGAAGATATGTATTTTTGCTGTGTTTTTATCTGTAAATATATTGTTAATATATTTATATCATGACAGGAAAGAATTTTGAATACTAATTGTAAGTTGTAAACGATTCTAAGTAATGTAATTAAGGAAGGCAAGAAATTTAGATTAGAAAATTTTCATTCCTAATTTTAAGTCAAATTTTTTTTCAATTTATTTGATTTTGTTATAAATATTTAATTGTAATACATAAAAAGTATTTGTTCAAATTTATTATAAATTTACAATAGAAAATATAATAAAGTACAGTGAACTATGATACAAAATGTTTCTAAAATAATTAATCGCCAATTAATCTAAATTCTCTGTTCCTTGTGAATTTCTATTACAGTATCAATTATATACATTAATTACTATATATTATTATTTAATTAATAATCTTTACATCATTGCATAATATAATTTATTGAGAATAAAGAATTTTAAAAATTAACCATCTAACCCGACTAGTATTTTGCAAGAAATTAATAATAAAAAAAATTAATTTATTTCAGATAATAGTTGAATATTATTGAAAAATTGATGTAAATTGATATACTATGTACACATTAAAGAATGACAATTAATAATTTAATGACATATAAATATTAATTTTAAATATTATAATATATGTATATAGTATGTTTCTAAAAATATATAATCTTTTAATTACTGATATCCTTTCATTATACGTGTATATTAAAACTTAATAGATATATATATTCTTATGCGTTATGTGATAATGTTATTTTTTGTGATGCATCGTCAAATTATATTGTGTTTCACGTTGCATGATTTTTCTCGTATTTTTTTATATTATTTTCATTATATTGTATATAAAATAATTTACTTTGCCATTTATATACAAAACAATAAAAATGTTACTTGTAAATTATTTATCAAACGTGACAAATAACTTTCATGTTGAAGAAAAATATCGTCATTCATACTCATACAAGTCATTTACACGATGTCTCATTTATTTCGAATTGCTCAATACCTTAGCCTTAATTACTGTCATCAATATAAAAAATTATACAGGACAAAATTGATTGATTCACAACGATGAATACTATGATTTATCATCTTTTTTCGAAGTCTTTTCTATTTTCTAAGGCCATTAAATGATACTATATATTTCTCGATATGTTATTTTATTTTTTAGGAAAAAATATTGAAATATTTACGTTTAGAATTGATTGTCTTGTCTTTCATTGGATAAGTTTAACAAAACTGAAATAAAAATATTTTAATCTGAACTGAAAACTGAAAAAAAATTTATGTTTAATATATAATCTTTTTTAATATTATTTATTATTATTATTATATTATTATTTTAATTATTTATTACTAATGGTTTAGTGTCAATAAAAGTAACTAAGGTATCGTGCAATCCGATAAATGAAACACCGTGTATATAAACCTAAGTTAATGTCAAAAATAAATAATATAAGTAATGTAAAAGTCAATCGCATAAAATATATTACAGTTTTGTAAATGATTCTTACTTTCAATATATTTGATGAAGAAAGATTAAGAAGTTTCATAACTAGTTATACAAGGACATATTACATAAGTAATGTAATCTTTCTTATTTCTTATCGTTAATCATTCTTATTCATATTATTACACTTTTAGATACTTTTTATATTATACAAATACGTAGCGATCTTTGGGATAATTGTACTGTGTCATATAATTTGTACTATACCAATAATTAAATATTAAGAATTATATATACAATTGCACATAATCACATTAAAGTGGTTATTTTTAACGACTTCAAAAATATTTCAAATTTGATTAGAAAAATTAAAAATTAATTCCTCATATTGCATTCAATTCCATTCTTATTTTCTTTAAAAATATGAGACCTTAGACCCTATGTGTTTCCTGATGAAATTTCATAGGCTTGCATTTAGATTACCGACAAATCATAAGTTTAAATTAAAAATTAGAAGAACAGACGAACAGATAAAAAACTTTACATAAATTTAAAATAAAAATATAATTCATTTAGAAACAAAATTTCAAAAATTTTCAACTCAACACACGAGTTTGATATTATAATAATATTATAATAATATATCTCTAAATACAATTTGAAGCGTCTCGTATAATAATATAACTTTATCTTTCGTGGCATTAATATTCAACGATCAGGCTAACAAACGCTGCTGAATTGTATTTTATAATTATTACACTCAATTAGACGCAAAAACAGTCATATGACAATGTCTTTGCACTTTTCTATCGTCTGTTCTTTTTTTTTTTTTTATATATTTTCCCTAAATTTTATAAGTTATTTTTATAATTGACAAAGTGTATAGTTACAAATTTTGTAAATTGATATGAATCGTTCTGTGGCAGAGTTAAGATAATCAATTATAGTATTCCTTTTCTTTTCTTTTCTTCCTATTGTTTGTTTTCTTTATGGCAGCATTACATATTATTTATATTATTATAGCACGATCTCTGAATTCTAGTAATTTTAGATAGAGTGCCTCGATACAAGTTTCAATCCCATTGAGAGACATTAATGTACACACTTGTTTATAAGTTTAACAATTTTTTAAAAATCATTACGTTGCAATAACAAGAAACAAATATATTAAAAAAAATAATATGTATTAAGATAGTCATATCATTAAATAATAAAATTCAAATTTTTGACGTGCTATTAATATATAGAATGATAGAAAAAGAGATATTAAAATAAAAAAATTATAAAAATTATAGTAGAAATTAATAAAAATAATTTTACTAAATTTCTAATCGATGTACTCGTCATCGTCATCGTCAACAAATCTAATATTCTGATCATAAAACGATCCTTGTTTCAAGCAAAATGTTTCTATACCGTAGTCTGGATTTTGAACAGAGACATCAATATCT
This sequence comes from Frieseomelitta varia, assembly GCF_011392965.1. Classification (NCBI taxonomy): domain Eukaryota; kingdom Metazoa; phylum Arthropoda; class Insecta; order Hymenoptera; family Apidae; genus Frieseomelitta; species Frieseomelitta varia. Next base: position 662,634 of record NW_025108984.1, read on the forward strand.
CGGCTATTTAATTTTCGAACTTGAGAGAAATTTTTCAAAGGACTTCCTGATAATTCCGTCATAGGAATATTTACTGTGTCATTTATATTTGTAATTGGCTCTGTACATTCCATTAACTCCTTATATTTGCAAGGCATATTTATTACGTCTTCGTCCTGATTGTTAGAAATATGTTTTTGATTGCAACTCTGTTTGATTTTTGAAAAATCTTTCTGCAACGTTCTGTTTGAAGCAGAACATAATTTTTCTTTATTATTTTCATCGTTATCCAATATATTTATAGGGCTTCCAAGCAGGTTTTTAGAAGAATTGGATTCACTTGAGTCCTCATCTTTGCCTATACGAACCCTATGAGAAGTAAAAAATATTATTATAGGAACAACTATTTAAAAAATAATTTAGGAGTGCCAGAATCGAATTTGTAACGGTGAGTACAATAAGTAAGTATTACTTAGTTTAGTAAGGTAAGAAAGTTAGTTTAGTAAGAAAGGTTATATAATTTTCAATTGAATTTTTTAAAAACTTATTTATGTAATTATCCATTGTTATGTTACATGAATTGCAATTTCCCTATAATGATTCTCGATATTATGGAAAGCATTTTGTTGTTGCCAAATTCAAGAGCTGCTTTTATCCTTTAAGTATGAACAATTATCAATAGAGTAATTTGTGCTAAATATTTTTGGCTAAAGTGTAAAATTTTGATGTATTATTAAAATTTTTTTATGGAGCAATACGTATGTGATACATGTATTATAGATACTAAATATCTATACTGGATATCTATCATATATACTGAATACATATTTATATATAGAATGGTTCATTTAAGTGAGGCCACTTAAATATTTTTTTGAATTATGATGATGCAAAAAATATTTTTCACCTAATATGAATATGGTATCGAAAGGCCAATAATATTTTTTTCCAAGGTTTTTTTACAATTTAAAAAGATATTTAAATAGCCTTACTTAAAAACGGATATATATATATACACCAGTAATAGAAACATTCACAGGTAACTATATCTCACATTTCTAAAAAGTTCTAATCGTTTCTAACTTGTGTGTTTCGTATTGACTCAGTAAAGATATATAAAAGCAGTTTACATTATTTATATAAGAGCCACATATGCATTATTCAGCCTGTTTAGGATTATATAAAATTAAATATGAAGAATGTTTCGATAAATTCATTTATTTGTTCTAGAGTGAAAGTAATATGGAAGTAAAACATAAAAATAAGCATATTAAATATTAAAGCATATTAAAGCATATTATAACTCTTTTATGTAATAGGACAAGTAACATTTTTTTGTTTTGGTGACTGAGAGTAGATATATATTTTGTGCTTTAACGATGATTGTAAAGGATTAATTATATTCATTCACGAAGAAACAATATTTTGTCTGACAAAAATTATAGATAAAATTATAGATAAAAATTATAAATAATTTTAGTAGATTTATCAAAAATAATATATAAATATAGTATAACTTTCACTTTTTATACGATTTAAATAATAGTTATACAAATTGCTATTATATGGACTTACCTTTGGTTTGAAATAACACAATATTGTTTTTGTTCGAAGATACTAGATACAGATTCCGTGCTTACTTTAATACTAGAATCCTCTAATAGTTTTTGCACAGGGAGTAATTTTTCGAATGTTCTTGTTCTGAAAGTTTCGGAGAAAGTTTCATTGTTAATTTGTTTTCATAATCTAAATTTAATAATTTAGTTATAAAAACTAATAATTTACTTTTTAATAATATTTTTCACTCATTAATCATCAAAAATTAAACACTTTATAAGTCATTTGCAAAGTAACATCATATATATATTTAAAGTTTGAAGATCAAAAATGTTAAATAAGTAAAAGAAATGACTAGAAAGCATTTTTATGTTGTCTATATATACAATATATATATAAATTATATATAATATATAACATATATAAAGATAATATTTAATATAATATAATATAATATAGGTTCATATTTTTGATATTTACCCTTGTTCTAGTTCAAATCCAAAATCTTCAAAGCTAGAAAGTTTCATTCTTCTATATTCAGAAGGTGTTAGTGCAGTACCTTCGGTTTCAAGAGCCAAAATAGAATTCCTCTTGTTTCTGATGATAAACAATAATATACAGTATATAATTAATAATATTATTGCTGACAATTTAATACACAGAAATTATTAATTACCCCAGGAGAAGATCTTCTGTATCAAGTTTTAAGTCCTCAATTGGTGGAATCCAAACTAAAAAAGCAGGATCCATTCCTAAATAAGATCCTGGAACAGCACTAGCATTTGCTACATTGTAATCATAATAATCTAATTCGAGTTCTGAATCAGGATTTGTTAGACTAAATTCTGATCCCGGACCTTGTAGAAGTTTTTCGCGATTTTTTCTTTCCTTCGTTTCTTTCCCACTTACTAAAATCGATGGACTCGAAAGAACACTTTCAGGTGAAGATTCCTGCGTATTTAAAAAGTTATGATAAACATCACAATGTTTTTTTATATTTATATTTATAAATTATTAGATAAAGAGATATTTACCTTTCCTTCTGAATTATTATTTTCATTATTTTGATAAATTTTTGGAATGCTATTGCTTTTATTGTCCTTTAAGTTCTCATTTTCCTTTTTTAATTTCTTTTCTTCTGAAGCATCGTAATCTATTGTCTGTAATCTACATATGAATTATATTGTAATTAGAATGCATTTTTAAATTTCTGCTATATCAAATAAGATACACAATAAACTCACTTTACAGGATAAGCATATTTAACTTCTGGTTTATGGTAAACAAGAATATTGGAAGCTGGTAATAATTTATCACAGTTCGATTTCACTGATGTGATTGTTTTGTCAGAAGCACTTTCCAATGTGCTATTTAGCTTTAATGTACTAGAACTCAACGTAGATTCATCTTTGCACCTATAAATTGTAAAAGTAATGCTGCTTTATAATACAAATTCAATTTTTCCTAATTAAATAACTTTTCTTATGATTCCTTTAGAATTTTAATAATTTTATTCTTAAAATTTGTTCTTACCCTGTCAGGGTTTCAATACTATGGTAATGTTCTTCTGTATTACTTAAAGTTTCTTTTGGAGCAGATTTCGTATTTGTTTCTATCATTGAGATAACTTCGGAAATAATTGTACTTGTAGATAAAAATTTTGTTCGATCAGGCATTAGCTCTAATTACAAAAAAATTAATTTAGTCAACTATGAAATATTAACTGCAAAATAATTCAGTAATAATTATGAAATGATAAAAAAAGCTAATAATTTATTTAAGTTTAAATTATTAACTTTATATGTATATATGATAACGATAATACAATTTCTATTACAGTGAATGAAAGATAATAAGTATGAAATTAGTATTAATGAAACATTTAATAATTTTATATATTGAAAATAATTGAATATTTCTAAAAAAAAAATATATATATATATATATAATTCATAAATTCCATAATATTGATACCAGAAACATCGTTGAGACTGTCCAGATCTTCAGCGATGCGGTACTTCCTATATTTTATAATAAACTGTAATGTCAAGAAAATAGAAACTACAAATATGAGTATCAAAATCAAGGCAGTTGCTAAGTGTGCTGGTTTCCAAAAGATCCATTCTCCTTCAACGTTCGTTGAATTTGTTTCAGAAGGCACAATGGTAGTAATTCTATCTCTTTTTAAATATTTTTTATCTACAATCACAAATTTTCGCAATTACTTTTAAATAATTTGCAATTTGCAATATTTAAAATATGATTTTCACCTAACACAGCTGCATGAGCAAGAAAACCACCAATACAAATGTTTCCTGATGCTGTAAGTTCATCGCTGAAAAATTCCAATAATAAATTTTCCCCAGTGCTGATAAGTGTCTTTGTAAACTGCATTTTATCAAACGTAACATCGATTAAAAGATCTGCGTTCAGGGAATTTCCATCCCGGACACGCAGATACTGTCCTGGGCAAGGGAATTGTAATTGATCTAAATGTAATCCAACTACAAAGTTCGTCTGTGCCTAAACAAATTAAGTTAGTCAGATTTTATAATGTTGTTGTTATTGTCTGCAACAAATGAATAATCACCAGTAACAAATAATTACTTATTATTTATTTGTTACTTATTGGCTAGTAGTACATTTATTGGTATTTATTCATTATTATTATTTTATTAATTTTATACTTATCATATTACCTGCAAAAGCCAGAAAGATCGGCCAGGACAAGCTTGAGTACTAGCTCCAAGTATTTTCCTGAAAGGTTGTTGTTTTAATACAATGCGACATCCACATCGACACTGCAGTCCAATGTTAGCTACAACTTCCGGCTTCGTTGCAGCTAAAACTGTTCCGTGACACTCAGGATTCCCAATTCGATCATGCCACTCGTTTTTAATAAATTCCTCCCGAAACATTTTACCACAGAATTCAGTTTCTATCGCTTTCCCCTATATTATTTAACAAACAAGTTCTAACTTTATTGACTTTGTCATCGTCATTGAGAAATTGAGCATGTATTGTTATAGTAACAATTTCTTAAAAAGAAACCAATTTTTAGAGAACAGATCAAAAATGGAGAAGACAGAGGAAAACATCAGTCAGATAGGCGTGGAAGAAAGAAGAAAAAAAGGATGGGAGGAAAACTTATTGAAAAGAGAAACATAGAAATACAATTGCAATGGCAACAGGTAAAATAAGACAATTCAAATACAACAAAAGAACGATAAGGTTCATAGGGTTTTTAAGTAAAGAAGAAGAAAGCAAGAGCCAAAAATTAATAACACAAGAGATGAAATAGATATTGATGGAAGAAGAGGAAAAAAGAAGATGTGGAAGAAAATATATGGAGAATGGAACATCTCACTAGAGAATGTAAAGAAATTAAAAGAAATGTAATGAAAGATGTAGTGAGCGGAAAATAAAATAAGAACATTGAAGAACGGCTTGAAAAGTTGAAAAGGAAAAGGAAAATAAATAAGGATTAATAAAATCATAAAAGAAAGCTTATAAAAGCAGAAAATTCGTATAACAATTAAGGCATTAAGAAGAATATAATATATTAAGAGCGAAATGGAAAGTTAGAATAGAAAAGAGTGAATGTGAGAGAGGATGAAGGATAAGGAAGGACAGGAATGATTAAATGATAAGATTGAAAATGGTACTATATGTACACAATGTTCCAACTTCAATTCCTGATTGTGAGATTAAATAAATTTTATATATATATATATATATATAAATTATTTGATCACACAGTGATACTTAAAAATTTTGTATTAATAGACAAAAATTTACCTGACAAAATTTTGCTCCATATTTTGGAGGTGGAGCATCACAAAAGCGGTATCGATTTCGAATTCCTCCAAAACATGAGGTACTACATGGACTCCATGGACTCCATGGTCCCCAGCCCGCAGTATCACTTTCTAAATCAATTGTTATTAAAGAACAATGAGTTAAAAGTATTAAAAAAGTAATTTATGTTTCAAATGTCTTATAATACATGTATATACATTAATTATATATATAATATTAAATTATATAATATCAAATATATATATTATTAAAATGAATTATACTAAAATATCGGGTAATAATATAAAATCCCTTATGCGAGCAGATTAAACTACCTCACATGAAGTATTTCACATTAATATATTTAAATGTAGAATTATGATCATTGTAATGAGATCATTGTTATGATTGTAAGATAATATTCGATATCAAAGTTATGTGTTCTAGTTTAACAATATGCAACGTTATATGAAATTGCATTATATGTATGTATGTATGTATATATGACTGTTAATATGATTATGAAAAAAAAAGAAGTTTAAACCTGCCTTGGGAAGGAAATGTGGGTATGCAGGATATCTTGACATCCCCCATAGCACCTGTGATCGCCTGACTGACATAGATGAAACAATATTCGACAAACTTTTCTGTAAAAATATCGCAATCGAAAGCCAAGGAATGCTTGCCATGTATTGATTTAGATTCTGTAATGTAATGAAGACTGGAGGGTGAAGCAACGGAAGTAACGTCAGCTTTCAAACGGCCATAAACACGAACACGATCACCTTCTAATCGACACGAAGGATATTCAAAAAGGACGGCGACACCTCCTGACCCTTCACAAGGATATATCGATCTTGCATGAACCGTAAGTTTAAATTTTTCAGACCAATTCACCTGTAATTCAAACAGAAATTTATAAGCAAATATTTTTATATATATTATCGTTTCCAATATTTTATTTACTGATTTAATTAGTTAACTATTTAAAACGCGAAAAAATTGTCTGTTCCTCGTATAAATGATTCGGCATAATTGATGATGATTGTTGACGATAAATGATAGTTTATTATATCGTACGAACTTAAAAGAAATGAACACGCTGATTACCTTAAAATATACGCTAGTATTTGGTGCTGTGGGATTAACATTCGAAGATCTTAATCTCACAGCATAATTTCCAGGTAATCCAAACAATTCGCATCGGAAAAATATAGTCTTTGTTGGTAAAAAGTCTCTTATTTCTTCGTAATATAATATCTGAAAATACAATATTACAATATTTATAAGTAACAATAGCTGTTTTAGTAATGATGCGACGATGATAATTTCTAATGCAATTTACTTGGATATAAGTATTATTCTGCAAATAACAGGCAGTTACGCTAGATCCACAGTATATCAATTGTAAAATATAAACAGCTACAGGAACATTATCAGATGGACTGCAATTTACTTCATTGTATCTTATCGTGACTTTGACAGGTTTGTCTGGATAGGTGGTGATTTGTTGAGATTCCAAGAATATCGTTGGTAGTGGCCACTTTACATCTAATATTTTACTCGTCTATAAAAATAAATATGTATACAATTAATACTTTTGATGCGAATATACTACGAACTATTGTCATTTATATGCGCAGAAGCTGTTTATAGTCTCCTCGGCAATTAATATCTTTCTTACAACAACCTGATGGAAAGCGGCAACAGGCACTGATGAATTTTCATATTTATATTCTATTCGTAGAGCGTAAACACCGCCACGGGTAAAATACCCGCAGGGTATAATAATTGAAATAGTTTCATTTCCCAAAGGCAGTTGTCTTAGTTGAATCTCGCCGATTAATTCTGATATGTCTTCAAGAAGGTACAGTACTCTGAAACCGATACAAGGTTCTTAAAGTTTGCAAATAGCAATACTTTCAATAGCTTGTCTATTAAAGGCGCTTACCTTAGCAGAAAAATTTGATTTGAAATATTTTTAAGCAGCTTAGCATCACTGTTCCCCTCGTCTTTGAATTCGTATTTGTACTTTGTTTTTCCTGCAGTTTCATTGGACTTTGCAACAGATATTGTAAGGTCTCCCGATAGGGCGACGTGAGAGGAAGGGGAATCAATTTTCAATAAAGTAAACTCGTCTTCTTCTTCTATCATCGATCTAGTGATATCTAAATTGTTTTTTTTTTTTTACTTTATTAGTCGTCTGATAATAAAGATTACGATAGACGATATTTTTTTATTTTAACATACGTGCTTTTTTTTGAACGTAAAAAAATAGATTTACCGAATTCAAGGAGGATGGTAATTAGTATTCCAAGGAAGAGCCATTTCAATTTCAAATTCATATCCAATTCGTCATCCGTGTTCAATTTCTAAATAATCGTAAATAAATAATTTAATAGTTAGTAAAATAACTCTTATATAACTTATATAATATATAATATAAATTAACTAATAAATGAATAATTTAACATCGAAATTTACAAGTTAGAAAATATTCTTATTTTGCTATGTCCTCGATAAATGTCGGACATTCTCAAATAATTTAAGAATAGATGTTAAATAATGAAAAGCCAAGTAACTTCTAATACTATAATCGATTACTTTCAATGTTTATATTGGCATTTATAAACTTACGATTGCCTTGTTTATCTCGACGCAAACATACTTGCTGGGGATAATTTCGCTCGTACTGAAAGCAGGAAAGTCATAAATGTGCTGTTGGTGGATGCACCACTGCAATTTACGAAGGAATCGATATCGAAGGACTTGCACCGTAAACTTTCACTCTTCACTTGTCCAAGAGTTTCTCATTTTCGTGGTTTAGGAAAAATGCTCGACGTACACCGTCTTTCGTTACCATTATCAAATGTTACACACTATTGACACATTGTGTAATTCCTCTTATTTATCCTTGAACTAAAATAATCACGATGGAATAAAAAAGTTCAACAATTATCATTACACTGTTCATATCATATAATTTATATTATAGTAGTTATATAGTAAAATTTATAATAGTTATATAGTAAAAGATATAGTATAATACTATAAGTAAAGATATAGTAATTATATAGTAAAAGATGTAGTATAGTACTATAAGTAAAGATATAGTAGTTATAGACTATATAGTAAAAGATGTAATATAGTACTATAAGTAAAGATATAGTAGTTATATGGTAAAAGATATAGTATACTATAAGTAAAGATATAGTAGTTATATGGTAAAAGATATAGTATACTATAAGTAAAGATATAGTAGTTATATAGTAAAAGATATAGTACAGTACTATAAGTAAAGATATAGTAGTTATATAGTAAAAGATATAGTATACTACTATAAGTAAAGATATAGTATACTACTATAAGTAAAGATATAGTAGTTATATAGTAAAAGATATAGTATTATAGTAAAAGAGTTTCAAAATGGATTTTAAGCACGATTATTTAATTTCAATTCATAAAAATTATAATTTAATTCATTTGTAAATTATAATTTGGACCAAAATTCTAAAAGATAATGAAAGACTCTATTATACAAGCAAATTGTTTAGAATGTTTGTTCAACATTATCTTGCAATTATACACGTACTCTAGAATTTAAAAAAGAATCGTATTATTTGAATGAAATATAAAATAACTATCTCATAGCAAAAGATCGATGTTTGAAAAGAATGCCGTATCTTATGAAATATAAAAATAAACATCGTGAAAAGTTGCAAACCGAAATAAAACAACGAACTGTTCGCGAATATATATTCTTCAGTAAAACATTTCTATATTTCACCTTTTCTATTTAAATGCTCGCACTGACATTCTCGTCGCACTGAAACGGTCGCTCACAGTTATTGTTATTACAAACGCAGAAAAGTGGGGTGGACTTAATAAAAGAAATATAAGGAGAATTTTAATTGAGAGAATGTAAGGGTAGAACGCGAACGACTTATATGCGGCTCGTAAGGCAACTAAATCGTCGGGGTCGACGGCCAGTGCTCCTCTCCCTTATTCACTGGCTCACCCCACTACGAAGGTCGTCCTTTAGGGAGAAAATTCTGACAGAACATCGACTTTAATCAATGGAGAGATTATATTGAATGTGCTCTCACAAAAGAACGCTGTTTTTCTTTTTTTTTTTTATTTTTCGAGAACTATTTTTGTTAAGTAATACATCTCCTTGGACATCTTTATTGCATAATAAAAATTGTTGGAGATACGTAGTATAGATAAAGTGACAAATTATTATTTTACTAACTTCTTTCTTCTGTTTTGTTATTACGTCGTGCACTTGCAGCATGTACATATAAAAATTGCAGAAAATATTAGAAAACTTTTAGCTACTTTAGCTACTCGATGTTTCCCCCCAATATTATTTTTGCTTCAATATAATATGTATATAAATAACAATTAATAAATAATAAATATAAATATTATTTGTACTTACACTTTCTAATACAATTTAGATGAATATATATTGAGATAAAGTATATTATTTAATTTATATTAGATATTATGTATATATTATTATATATATTATTATATATTATTATGTTATGTATATTATTAAAGTATAACATTTAAGTATATTTGTATAAATGTATAATAACACATATTGAATAAAGTTATATAAAATAGAAATAATTTCCTTATATATTATAATGTAAGATCATTTTAATTAAATTCAAATAATACAACTAATTTTTCAATGAATGCATTAATTAAAATATTTAAATATTAACGTAAAACAATAAGATTTGCACTTAAATATACTGCATGTTACATTATAAACATATACTTTATTGCAATAATGTAAAATATTAAAAATTCAAATAATTTTATCGTTTAACTTTATATTTAACAAAAGCTTTCTATTTATTCCAAAACATTTTATTTTATTTTCGGAAGTGTAGCCTTCATTTTTTGCTTTTTTTTTAAATTTTATTTACCTTCATTATTTTATAGTAAATATGTTAACTCAGTAAATGCATTTGTTTGTTAATCTATTTATCTATTAATTTAATAAATAAATAAATTTAATAATTAATTTAATAAATAATAAATTAATAAATAAATAATTTAAAAATGTATTCTCGAATAATGCAGTTTCAACTTTTATTAATAGAAGTATACTTATCTATACTGTAAATGATCACATTGCTAGAAATTAAATGTAACAAATATATATTTTTATCTTTCTTGATACTTTCGCCAAAATCTCACATAAATGATAAAACATTTCTACATTTCTTCGCATACAATTTTAATATTAATAATTAGTATAATCTTAAAATATGTAAACATATTTAATTTTCAATTAAATTATTTTTTCTTTTATTTTTTATTTATATTTATATTTATATTTATAGATCTTAGTATCATAATTACTTTACTTTCAGTGAAATTATTAATTAATAGTTATTACGGTAAAATTATTATTACCTCTCTGATTTAATTATTACAATGCATTAATTAAAAAAAAATATTAACGGCATATAAAATATTAATGGCAGCATATTATCTTTTAATCAATTTTTTAAAAAATTTATTCTATTCATTCTTTATTTCACATATTTACTTTAAAAATTTACTACACACATTACATATTTAATGATTTTTAAATATTAATGTCTATTATTATTTAAGTTATTATCAAACTCTACTTGAGTATGATAATTTTTCAATTTCCCTAAATATTTAAATATTCAAATATTTTTAATTTTTTATTGGCAAAAAACAGTGATCTATAATATTGTATGAATCATTATATATGTACATATATCTAGTGAAGTAACTAAAGAGATGATTTTATTTTTCCATTTTGTACAGTGAATTAAACAATATAAAAATACGGAGAAAATTTAATATAACTGATACAAAGATAATTGTAAAAATATTTAAAAAATTTTCGAGAAGTAATAAGTACTAACATTTACATGTTTAGGTTGGTAATTGGTAAGTAACCATCAAATGGTGTCTAACAAAATATAACCAACTGATATGATACTTAAGATTGAGTCATTGTGTCATAAATTATCATAATACATTTGATACAACAGCGTTAACATTGATTGTTATAATATTTTATATTGTTGACCATTTCAGAAAATTACGTTTCGTGTACTGTACAATATATATAAATATATAATAGAATTGATTGCTAAAAGGCAGCAAAATTGATGAAGTAAATCAAATGTCAAACAAAGTAAAGGAACATAAGGTTTCTATAATTTGAATAATTAGTGTTTACTAAAATTAAAGAAATAAAAAGAATTAATAAATGGATACTTAAAATACCTATAAATTATAAAATAAAATGGATGTACTTGCAAAGTTACGAAATACTGTTAGCAATACAATATCTAATACTGTTCAAAACACTGCTTATGGCCTGTCGCAGTTGTCAAATGTTCTTCCTGGTAATCCAGTAACCAGAGAGTTTGAAGTAACTGCTCATATAGCGAGTGCAGGACCATCGTTACTATGGAAGATTTACAACGGTTACAAGAAATCTACAAAACAAGAAGCAGCAATATTCGTGTTTGAGAAACGCATTTTGGATAAATTTTCAAGAAACGACAAAGAATTGATCTTAGAAACATTAAAAAGAGGTGTTGCACAATTGACGAAATTACGTCATCCACAAGTTTTAACTGTTCAACATCCTTTGGAGGAATCTAGAGACAGTTTGGCATTTGCAACTGAACCTGTATTAGCTAGTTTAGCCAATGTTTTGGGAAACCATAATAATTTACCACAGCCATTGCCAATAGCATTAAAGGATTACAAGTTACACGATGTTGAAATTAAATATGGACTTTTGCAACTTGGTGAAGGTCTGGCATTTTTACACGGAGATGTTAAATTATTACACAGAAATCTATGCCCAGAATCTATTGTTGTTAATAGTCACGGGGCATGGAAGATCTTTGGATTTGATTTTTGCGCTTTAAATCAAAGTGTTGAAGGCAAACAACCTCAATGGTCGTACGTAGAATATGATATATCAGCTCCATCTATAGCTCAACCAAATTTGGATTACCAAGCACCAGAATGTATTTTGGCAAGCAGTGTTGATACATCTAGTGATATATTTTCTTTGGGAATGGTAATATATATTTTACATTCTCCAAAGAATGTACTTATTCATGAATCTAACAATGACTTATTAAAATGCAAACAGTTCTTAGAGAATTTTAAAAGTTCGACTATCACAGATAAGTTTCTTCCAACTTCAGAGTGTCTTAGAGACACAGTTAAATTGATGTTACATCATAATCCTGAATTAAGACCAGATGCTCATCAATTTGTAAAGATTGACTACTTCACAGATATAGGTGTTAAAACCTTGAATTATTTAGACAAAATTTTCCAATGGGATAACTTACAGAAATCACAGTTTTACAAAGGATTACCTCAACTTTTAAAACAATTGCCACACAGAGTTGTGCTGCACAGAGTTCTCCCAGCTTTATATAAAGAATTATTTAATTCTCCAATGATTCCATTTGTTTTACCTAGCATAATCTATGCAATGGAAACAAGTTCTGTGGAAGAATTCAGAGAATATATTTTACCAAACATTAAATCAGTTTTAACATTAGATGATCCTCCACAAATTAGTCTTGTTTTAATGCAACATGCTGATTTATTATTAAAATTATGTACTACAGAAGTAATAAAAACAGATATAGTTCCAATGTTATTACGCGCTTTGGAATCAGAATGGGAACAGTTGCAAGAATTATGTTTATCAGCTTTACCTAATATTATAACAATGATTGAAGGACCAGTGATTAAAAATGCAATTTTACCTAGAATGAAAAAGATTTGTTTATATGGGAAAGGAAACAGCAGCAAAAGTCTTGGAGTTAGAGTTAACTGTTTATTATGTCTTGCAAAAATGTTACCACATTTTGATCGATGGCTTGTCCTTGATCAAGTATTACCTTTTCTACAAGAGATTCCACACTCTGGTGAACCTGCAATTCTTATGGCTATCATAGGTATCATATTTCATTAAAATATTAATATAATAATAAAAGTAGTTAAAGTTTATAAATTATAAATAACACAGATTAATTCATTCCTTACTAGGTATTTATAGAATGTTATTAAATCATAGTAAACTGGGAACAAGTAAAGAAATATTAGCAACAAAAATCTTACCATTTTTATTACCACTATGCGTTGAACAAAATTTTAGTCTACCGCAATATGAAATTCTTTCGAATCTTGTAACTGAAATGATAAACCGTGTAACATCAGAACACAAAGATGCTTTAAAACAATTAGATGCCATGCGTCGTGAGACTCAACAGTTAGATCAAGAACTTTCACAAACCTCTACCATGTATAAAAATATTAGTTCAAGTAACGATGATGGAAATATATTTTCTACAGTTCCTACTTCAAATACAAGCGCAACTTTGAAATCTCTACAAATTGAAAATGAACTGACAATGGAAGATAAATTTCGGTTAGTAATTATAAAAAATTGTTATTTATCTGTTATTAGATTTTAGAAATATATGATTTTACGATTGATCTTTCTATTTGTAGATTAGTTCAACAGCAAGGGATGCACCAAAGATTACAATCTCAAACACCATTAATACCAACAATTGTTCAACCTACAAAACCTCCAGTAAAAGATTTAACTGATACTTTATTAAAATCTAATTTAGATCAACTAAATCTTTCAATGGCAAGTTCAAAATCTGATTATTCATGGAAACCGCCAAATTCGAATCAGTATCAACACTTCAATCTGCAAGGAATGAATACACAATTAAATCAAATAGGAAATACTTATGTTCCCAATTCAGTCATTCCTCGTAACAGTATTAATTATTCTATGAATCAGGGGAACATAATGGCTAATAAGTTAGAATTTAGTTCAAATTCTATGAATCAAGGGAATATAATAGCTAATAAGTTAGAATTTAATTCAAATCTAAATTCTAATGTAAATAATTTTCCTATCAATCAGTTAGAATTTAATTCAAATTTGAATTCCGATTCAAATAAAAAAATAGAAAAAGTATCTTATGATGTAATGGATCTACTTAGTTAATAATTTTATTTATATAATGTATTATTATAATGTTTATTATTCCACATATAATGATAAAAACAGTCAATTTCATTTAATGTAGATATTACATTATAACAACATTGTTCTATTGTCTTTTAATTATATTTTATTTTTATTGTTGTGTATATAAATTAATTTTTTGTTATCGTTTAAAAATTTTTAAAAGAAAAATTGACTCTTAATGACAGATATTCTTTCATTAAATTTTGAAATATTGATATTATTATAATAACATACGTATAATATACTATTGAAATATATAATTAAGTATATAGAAAATTACAAAAAATATATAATTCACTACAATATGTATTTCTTTTTCATTGACTACATATCATTCACTTGTCTTATTGTTAGTGGCATTTTAATACAAAATTATGCTAGTATTTAAAAATAATTAAACAAAATAAGTGATATTTTCGGGAAGCAAAATTTTTGGTTCAAATTTGTTGTAAGGGACGCACCCCGTTACCTTGGGTTTACTACTGGGCCACTAAACAAAAAAGTAATGTGAGGGACGCATCCATTGGTAATACTGTTAGGCCCATAGAGTAATTGCGAATATTACTTTATGGGACTGACCTGCCTAAGGTGCATCTAGGCCAAAAATGACTTACTTTCCTAGTCACGTGATTGAGTGATTGGACAGGACACAAAGACAGTCGGCCTTATATAAGGCCGACACGGCATATAAGTTTTAATTTTTCCGCCGGTTCTATCTACAATCCGTACCGTGAGTATCTCCAAATTTGTCATTTCAGATTAATCAAAAATTCATGAAATTGGACGTTTCTAAATAATCGTAAAAAATTGATAAATTCTGTCCATATATGCTTATAATTGTGTATCAATAAAACCTTTTTTCTTTCAATTATGTGAATGATTTAAATTAACTGCTCGGCGATGAACATGTTAGCCATCCTTGCAGTAGTGTTATATTTTGCGAATATTTCGAAAACTGTTCATTTGTGAAAATTTGATTAAAATTGATTTTTCAGCTTCAGTAAAATACTCTTGAAATAACAAATTTAGATCAAAGGTTTTGTCTACGATATACTAATGTACTACGGTACAGCTCAGAATAATATGTAATTTTAGAAAAAAGATAATATTAGTAAAGAACATGTTTACTACCGAGTTTAAAACATGTCACGCAATTCTTAATATATCTTAATAAGTATTTAGATAATTATTTATAAGTTTGTGGATTGTATCAAAATCCTGACGGTTCAGTCAGTCGTGAAGCTGTTTACCCCAAACAAATGCCGATACTCCTCTTTAAAAAGAGCTGATTATTTTTTAAAATGACTATTTGAATTAGATTTTTTAAACTGACTACTGTAATTATTTAAATTGACTCACACCATTAGGGTCGTCCTTATTCCAAATAATTATCTCACTATTATTTCTGAACTTTCTCGTAAAATTTTGGATCTTAACTTTCTGAATTGACAAAAATTCTTCTCGCAAACATTGTATTTGTACAAAAAATGGTGTTGTCTATTTTCAAAATTTCAGCTAAATCGGGGATGATAAGTTTTCAAAAATTTCGCGTTACAAATTTTCACGAACATCTAAGGCAACATTGGGGAAAGTTGTTCACAATGACTTTGATAACATATTTTTCAAAATCAGTGAAGATAGCAAATTTTTAATTGGGCTGTTTAAAATAAATTGAAAATTACTACAACTTGTTATACGTTTTAAACGTAATAACGTACGAATTGAAATCAAACAAGTGTATTTGTGTTAAAAAAGTATACAATACGTTTTTAAATAGAGGGTGTTCCGTAAGGAATATAGGAGATGATTCTACGTGAGAATATGAGACAAGAAAGAATGAAATTTTTTCATTAAAGCCTTCGTTTTCGAAAAAATCAAATTTGAAAATTTCTCAGAAATACCTGAATTCAGCTAATTCTGGACATGACAGAAAAGAAGAATAATTAGAAGAAGGTCATTCTACTTGTAAAAATTAATAGAAAATGTAGAATAAAATTTTTTTGTTTCAAAGATATTTCGTTCTCGAGGAAATCAAGTTTGAAAATTTATCAAGTGCACATGTACCAAGGCGTTTCTCTAACGAAACACATTCAAAACATTTTCTTGAAAACCACTTTAAACAAAAAGATTTTATTCTACTCTTTTCACTTATTTTTGCGCCTAAGAGTGTCCTCGTGTCGATTACTTGGAATTAACTAAGTTCAAATATAGAAAATTACTCGAAATTAATTAAATTCAAATACTCGAGAAATTTTCAAACTCAATTTTTTTCGAAAATGAAGGTTTTAATGAAAAAATTTTATTGTTTCTTTTCGACTCATTTTTTCACATAAAATCACCTACTCGGTTGTAACACCAGTTACGGGATATTCTGTGTAAGAATGCAAATCCAGTATTAGTGAATGAAAGAGGTGAATAGGTGAACTCTCTGCCGTACAATGTGATTGTTTCTCACTCAACTGTTATATATGTATAATATGTGTGATTTTTCATACAAATATGATAAAAGTTACGTAGTATTTATCGTCGATCAACGTATCATAAATTAATTGTTCCGATCGAAACGCTATATATTCATTGATGAAATTAGTTTTTAATTTGTAGTAACACGCATATCTATTTATATATATGCTACGTGCATTTAATAGCACGTGTTAACGTCACTTTTGTTTTTTACGTATTTTTATTGTACAGTTAGATTTTCATTTTAATAATTATATTTCAAACCTACCTACAAATACTATTGCAACTGTTGACAAGAGTTTATAAATCCTGTTATAAAATGGTGTAATTTTACAATCTGAGATAAGGTTAGGTTAAAAGTTAAGTCAACAGTAAAGAACAGCCCATAAAATTTATATCTTTTAACGAAATGGTAAATGTGTAATATGTAATTCTTTTATTTCTATAGGCAATATATATGTATATTAATACAATTATATTAGTACTATGTTTCAATTTAGTACATGTTTGTTCAAATTCATTACTAAAAATATTCATATTATTAAAGCGCACAACAGATTACTGAGTGAATCTTCTGTGATAAATTTAGCAGTAATGCAACAAAAAAAAGAATTCAAGCATTTTAATGCATATTTGAAGGTATGTAAAATGCATATTTGAATGTACAAATGAAATTAATTATTTATTAAACTTTACAATGTGTGTAATACTTTTATCAATGATTAATATTTTACAACAGGTGCTTGGTAGCGGAGCACTTGGAACCCCACAGTGTGTATTTTTTATGACTGATCACAGTAATTATATATTTAATTGTGGTGAAAGCACTCAACGATTAAGTCAAGAACATGGCTGTAAACTATCCAAGATAGAAAATATATTTGTGACACATTTTTCTTGGAAAAATATTGGAGGTATTCCAGGTTTACTGCTAACAGTACAATCTAGTGGTACAACAGAAATAAATATTCATTGTCCTGAAGGAGTTCGCGATTTTATAGAAGCAGTTAAATCATTTGTATTCTTGCCAAAACTGAAAATTTCTTATTTCACAATTGATGAATCTGCAGAGTACAATGATTGTAGAATGAAAGTTTCATATGTTCCTATAACAAAATCTACAAAAAATATTAAAAAGCTTTCTTCAGATCTGGTTGATCAAGAACAATATTACACAAATGAAAATGACAAGAGAGTTATAAATGAAGAAACCGACAAAGAAAAAGTTAAAGAAGGAAAGAAATTGAAAAGCATTCCAAAAGTAATATGTTATATTTGCACTGTTCATTCAAGATCTGGGAAATTATTAATAGATAAGTGCATAAACTTTGGTGTACCACCTGGGCCACTTTTGGATAAGTTAAAGCAAGGAATGGATATTACTAAACCAGATGGATCTGTTGTTTATAGTAAAGATGTAGTGTCACCAGATATTCCTGAAACTACTTTCATAGGTAATTTTGAAAATATATAATCATACATAATCATGTCTTTAGTATATATACAATTAAATATTATTTCATGCATATCACATCATTAACTATCTCTAGCTTTTAATAATTTATATTTATAAATATAATTAAAACATATTTTTTAAAACAAACATAACCTTGGATTATATTTAATTGATATATTAAATTATTTTCTATTATTATATATTTCAATTATTATTGTTAAAAATTTTGTAGTTGTAGAATGTCCGACAGACGAATATTTGGATCCTATAGTGAATCATCCTGCTTTTTTAAAATATCAACAAACAGAAACAGAAGCAAACGAAAATAAAGTATTTTGCATATTTCATTGTACTTCTGACCAAATTTTTACCAATCAACGATATCAAGACTGGTTAAGAAAATTTTCTTCAAATACACAACATGTAATTGTAAATAGTGAAAATACTTGTATGGGCAGTGAAGCTGTTTACAAGAACCAGTCTTTATTAAACATGTTACACCCTGAAATATTTCCTTTGTTAAGTAAAGATCGTTTTGACAAAGATAAAGAGGTAAGTTATACTGGATGAATCAAAGAGATAATACAGGGTGAATCAAATAAAGTATTACAAATTATTTTCTCGGGATTTTCTCCAATTTTTTTTTTAATTCAATGATACTAAGAGGTTAGTTATATGGAAAATAAGTAACAATTCTGAGGTAAATAATAATGAGTCAAAGGGGATTAAAACCCTAAGTTTTTTTTTTAATGGAATATCGTATTAATTTTAAAAAAAACTTAGAAAAATGGGATTTTTGACTCACTACTGTTTATCTCAAAAATATCATTTTCCATATAATCAGTTCCTTAGTATCACTAAATTTAAAAAAAAAAGTTTGTTGCTAGCTGTTATAGTTTCCAAGAAAATTGTAATATTCTATTGACTCACCCTCTATATGAAAAAAATAAATCCTTGAAATTACGAGTTAATAGATCATGCATATTTTTTTAAAATTATTTTATCACTTATATATTGTTTTTGCTTGTACAACAACTAAATATTTTTAACTCTAACAATATTTTTCAAGAAAATAAGTAAAAAGTGTTCATTATGTATATTGTATACATAATATATTATAGTTATATTTGATATAGAATATATTTTAGATATATATTTTTGACAATTGTTACATTTGTATCATTATTATTACATTTTTTCTCGGAAATATATATTTAAATAATCTCGGTATAATTCTCTGAAAGTTAAAAATTATTTATTTACTCGTTTATTTAGCTTGTGAAATAATATATTAAGAATTTTACAAGATTAAATATTGCAAAATTTATTGCAGACTTTAAATGATAATATCTATCGTGCTAGAACGGGACAAGTGATAGAGATACGGCCAATGCCAAAACCTTTACAGAATGCTGAAATTTACAAGGATACGCAAATATATATTGACGATCTTCTACAACTTCCTGACTTTACGACTGTTTTAAAAGAATTAAAGGCTGTTATTAAGGAAAAATCAGTAGAACATAATTTAAATACTATTCCGGATTATCCACGAATTGTAATGTTAGGTACTGGCTGTAGTGTACCAAATAAAGTTAGAAATACAAGTGGTATTCTTTTACGTGTTAATAAGGATTGTAGCATTTTATTGGATTGTGGAGAAGGTACTCTTGGACAAATTATTAGGTTTTACGGGGTTTCGGAAGGTCTTAATATTTTACGTACTATTAAGGTATGTCTGTAGGTGAATTAAAGCAATTAACATTCAGTTTTACTCGTTTATTATCTTTATTATTGTTAATATTTTTTTAAGGCTATTTATGTATCACACATGCATGCAGATCACCATTTAGGATTCATTGGTTTGTTGTCTGTAAGAAAAAAAGTTACAGATGAAAAGTTGTACTTACTAGCGCCAAAAATTTTAACACCTTGGTATGAATTTTGTGATGATCAGTTTAATTCTATCAAAGAGCAATATATTTCTATAAACAATAACAATCTATACTTCCAACATCATAACTTATCATCAGTGTTAAAATCGATGATTTTCAAGAAATTAAATGTCAAAGACATAAGCACGATTTATGTCTTACACTGCAAGCAATCATATGGCGTTGCCATTACTCTTGAAGATAACAAAAAAATCGTTTATAGGTAAAATGAATAAAATACTTAATCTTAATTCTTAATCACAGACATTGAAAAGAAACATAAATGGTTCCTACCATTTCTATTAGACAGCATGTCTGTTGTTATGGGTTAGGTAAATTAATTATCACGTATTAACAATTTCATAAATAAAATCATGTTTTATTTCAGTGGTGATACTATATTTTGTCAACGTCTCATAGACTTGGGACAAAATTGTGATTTATTAATTCACGAAGCGACTATGGAGAATGGTCTTGAACAATTAGCATACAGCAAGTCACATTCAACGACATCTCAAGCGATAAAAGCTGGAAAATCTATGAATGCAAAATTTATCTTATTAACACATTTCAGTCAGCGTTACTCAAAAATTCCTTTTATTCCAGAAGAAAAAAATGTTGGACTTGCTTATGATAATATGGAATTTAAATTACCACAATTACCACTGTTGCCTCTTTTCTATCCGTGTATAAAAGTAATGTTTAGCGAATATAATAAAGTACTATCTAAATAAGTAATGCCTAATTAAAACACGGAAAACCTTCTAATACTCTGAAAATTTTAAGTGAAAAACATATTTGTTATCAACGTTACGTATAATAGGGTGTTTCACTTAAGACCGAACATGTAAATATTTTTATTTTTAATGATATGAGAAATGTTTCAAGCAAAGTATAAAACATTTTTATGATTTCATTTTTTTGAATTATTTTCAGATCACCACTTTTTTGTACTAGACAGTACGTGTCTCTTATTTTTCTTTTTTTTTCTCGATGAAGTATGAAAAATAACGACTAAAAAAGAACAACATTATAATTCATAATTTTTCCGTTTCAAATACATCGTCACCGAATGAACAAAGAAAATAAGTTCACAAATCATATTAACATTATTTCAGAATTTCATTATTTTTTCAACGTTCAGAATTATCTCGAGATCATAAGTTAGATGCAGAATTAAATTGAGAATACATTCTAACATCTCCTACATAATCCAATAGAAAAATATGTGAAAACAAAAATTCGAAAGAAATAATCGTAAAAAAAAATTTTATTATCCCTCCCCTCTGTATATTATATTTATCAATTTTACATATATAATTTTTTATATGTACAAAAATAGAATTTCTTTTTCGAAAAATAATATTTTATAATTTATAAATGACTATAGACTAATAAAATAAGAAAGAGCTATTTCTTTTATAGCTAGATACAGTTTCAAAAAATTCAATTCTTAAGTGGTATAAACGATATTCTCTTTCTGGAACCATCTAAACTGTATTTGATAAGAAAGAACAAGCACAACCATGTAAAATAATGGAGGACGTTTTGTTCCAGTTTGCTATATGTCAATAAATGGACAATAATTGCTTAAAGGTTGCAGTTTTCGAAAATGGTAATGTTAGAAAAATTTTAACAAATAAATGTTCAATAGCAGAATTTATTGCTTATATAATGCATTTAGTTTATCCCGGTTTCCTTAATATGATAAATAATGTAAATTACAAATAATATCGCTGAAATAACGACTTCGATGTCAACCTCGCTTCTGTATATATAAAAAAA